>NW_024081981.1:43184-263225 GCF_003009895.1 Hyaena hyaena | reverse complement strand
TTTTATTTATTTATAGGAGAGAGAGAGAGAGAGACAGCGGAGCAGGGGAGGGTCAGAGAGAGAGGGAGTCACAGACTGAAACAGGCTCCAGGCTCTGAGCTGGCAGTCAGCACAGAGCCCGACGCGGGGCTCGAACCCACGAACCGCGAGATCATGACCTAAGCGAAAGTCGGACGCTTAACCGACTAAGCCACCCAGGCGCCCCTCTCCTCTAGACACCTTAAACTTCTAAAGGAAGACTCTCCCTCTTTCAGATTCTCTATTAAAAAGTATCACACATACATATGCACAGATATACATTACCTTTTCTTCTCTGAATTACCTATGACCTCTGGAGTCAGATGTTCTTGAGTGTTCTACTGGCAAGCTTCCTTTTACATTGCATAGGCTGGGAACTGGCAGATGAAATCAAGAGAAGAGTCAGAACCACCACTAACCTCCCTAACTAACTTCCTTTCCTCTGCACAGCTTTTCATCTCTTTTAAAAGCCATTTTGTTTAGCCTGCTTTTAAGGTCTTTGTGTGTTTTAGAGAGGGAGCTGATGTTAGTAGGTCTGGTTGCATTTAATAATTTGATGTTTTCAAGCATACAGTCCCTTGATCAATTTATAGCCTTCCCTTTCCTCCATCACTGCCCCAGAAGTAGTGGAGCTCCCACTTGTTTGTTCTTTAGAAAGGTTTAAATATCACATCTATCTTTCAGTTGGGATTCTTCATAATCTCTAGGCCACTGATTTCCCTATGCTCTTATGGACTAATTTTCCTCAGTGCATCTTTCCTGTACTTTAATAAGGTTGAGGAGGATGGTAAATTAAACCCAGGTGCTCTGTCTGCCATCTTGAACTGGTAATCAGAATAGAAATAACTTACACATTCTTGAGAAACTTTTCAAATTTCCCTAGATGTGTCACTTGACTTTTACAAGTTTGGAAAAATTAATTTATAAATGAATATACTAAACAATATAGACCAATTATAACATAACTAGAAGTATACCAAAGGTCACAAATTAGGTAATATTTTGCAGGAAGTTTTTGTGACTTCTCACTTGCCTGTAATACATTCTGCCACCTGCTTTCATTTGCTCGTTTCATTTTGGAATGAATTCTCCAGGGTAATGTGATTTTTTTTTTCCCAGAAAAGATGAAAAAAAGAACACAACGTTTTGCTAAAAATATACTAAGATAGTATTATATATGTTAAAAAAATCTGTCCATAGCACTTAATATAGCTAGTTTGATCTATCAACCTCAAGGCAAAATATGGGAAATTATTTTTAATACATTTTTTCTTACTGATTATAACAGTAGTTCATGTTCATTATAGAAAATTGTAGAACACATACAGTCATAATGAATGAAATCAGAACAAATATATCTCCTAATCCTATCATTAGAATGAAGAATTGGCTTAATCTCTGCTTGGCTTGTGACTTTTCAAACTGTTTAATAATGATATAAGAATGTATCAAACATTTCGCTTACCTGGTCTTCCTAATGACCAGTCAGTAAGTTACTTTCTAAGCATCATGCAGAAAGCTGCCCTAATGAAGACTTTAGAATTACTTTTCCTTTTCAAAGGCATAAATTAGGCTCTAAAAGATTTGACAGATAATACTTTTTTTTATACATACTCTCTCTCTCGGTCAAATAGGGATTCTACAGCCATTCTGTACTGACTCTAAAAGTCAGCAATTCCAAGCCTGGTTTGTCTGTATTTTTCTCTTTTTTGTTTGTGCAAGTAAGATTTGAAAAATGCATGTGGGTTTTGAAACTCCTGCTGTGCCAGCCACGATTTCCCATAAAAGGGGGAACATTTATTTGTGTATATGAAGTCCTGGACAGCAGTGCTTGGTCAGACGTGAGACAGATGTATGTGTGCACAGCTGTTTGTGTTTAAGGACAGAATACAGACATAAATAAGGTTAGATATCCTTGGTTTGATGCTAGAATATTTTCATACACCATATTCAAAGGAATATCTGTCATAACTGAAAACAAGGGGAAATTTATCAGAAACAGAGCACAGACCCTTTCCCCAGAGCCAGGGTAAACAAAACCAATATGGGCCTATCAGGCTATGGTCTTGTAAAATAAACTTCATTGTACAAAAGAAAACCACCTTATTTATTCATAAAAATATTGTCAGATATTAAAGTCAGATAGTCCTGTCTTCTATGAAATTAAAGAGTAGAGCTAGGTTTTTCTGGCTTGTCTGTCAGTATCAGAACTGCCATTATGTTTAAAGCTAATAACTCTAGAAAAGAAACCTTCGTGAGAGAGTACTATTGTTGTTTTTGCAAGTAAGCCTCCTTCCCTAAGCCAGACTTTTTCTTTTCTATGAAAACATTTATATTGAAACAAAACTGTTGCTTCTATAGTATATGTCAATGCAAAATGATTCCCAGGAAGATGTTTTTCTCTGCATGATACAAAAAGCACAGAATAAAACTGACAAACCTGAGATCTAAAGTCACAGATAGTTTTAGAGAGATCTTTGAATTTGTTTTATGGCTATGATGACCCACAAATTTGAGGAGTGCCTCAGAAAAAAGGCTAATGGGGAATTTTGCTAATTCTTTTCTTTCTTTATTTAAATTCTAACTCTTTAACCTAATCCAGTTAAGAAAAAAATCATTTATATTACATGCTAGCTGGATAAAAGAATTTATTGGTAAAGCAAAATTCATCCAAGTGAATTTTTCTAATGGATGCTCTAAATAATACTCATCTTCATATTATAACGGCTAAGATTTTCACATCTCAAACCCTCTCCCTCTCCTCTCCCCAGGTCTTCCCTTCAAAAAATATCCCATTACAAGTTCAGAGCAGGCCTTCAAAGTAACTGCACACTTTGTTTAGAAGGTACTCTTGTTTTGATGAAAATCCTAAAACAATTCCTTTAAAGGGTTTGTTTAAAAGAATCCAAGACACAGAGATATCCATAAGACTGAAATGCTATCCTTTATTTACATAAGTTTGGACTTTGAAGAAGTGTTTTGTTTTGTTTTCTTGTCAACCCAATAAATCATATTGAAAATCATGGGTGACTTACAATGTTCAAGACCCAGAGAAGACGACTTAGTCTGTCCTTTTAACCTCTACTCTAGTAACTTGGCCATTAATAGTTTAAGTCATATGATGAAAACAGAGGACTAAAAAATAGAAGTTGCTGTTGCAATCCTTGCCTGTATAATTAAGGTATTCCACACTGTCTCTAAAAGTGGACATTTGCTAAAATTTTATGGGTCTTCAAAAATTGTAAAATCTCTTTGGTATGTATATATAGCACTTGTTTACCATAATTTTTAGAAGTACACATTTTGTGTCATTATATGTACAGAGAAATATAACAGGAAGACAATGGAAAGAGAACAAAATTATGGAGCAGTGAAAAGTCCTTTTTTGCCCCCTAAACTTGAATACATGAAGCAGTGTTAGAAAGAAGTTTATACCATAAAATAAAACGTGCTTTTTATTGCCATGGATAAAGAGAGCATCATAATTTGGAAGGGAAAAATTACCCTAAAGACTTATATATTTCCAAGAAGAAGCTTTTAAATTATATTTTGTATGAACTTTCTTTAGAGTGCTTGTTCATTTTCTGATTTGATTATTTTATTCTCAGTTTATTCTTACTCAGAGTATTGTGTTAAGAGTAAAGACCAAAAGCTGCTAGCAGAGAAAGAAGGTTTGCAAATTTACAAGGTAACACACTATTTCAAGTCAAAGGAAAAAATCATGCAATCTATGGTGATGCAAAGATTTTCTCTGACACCTGTTTAGTGACACACCCACCAGCATAACACCTATGACACCAACTCCAGTGGTAATGGCTTGTTTGCTTGTCTGTCCTCACCCCACTTCCTTTGCACCTGAGCTCCATGCAGGAAGATAAGACCATATCTTAAGTCATTCTTTTATTCCACATACTTGGACAATGTCAGTTTTGCAGGTGAAAGAGCCAGTTCTCCCACATGGAAAGTAAGTAAAAATGTCACATTCCATCTGCTGATGTTACCAGTCCTGGGGGTTCCATGTGGAGCCTCAACTCCTTAATATCACAGGAGCATCATCACTCCATTCTGCTTCCACAAACATGTGTCATAAATAGATCCTCTTAGGTCCCTCCCCCTATGACACATGCCAATACACACACACACACACACACACACACACACACACGCAGGCACACGCACGCACAGACACACAGACCATTTACTCTAAGATTCCCTAATCACCCAGCAGAGTTACTAGATTAAGCTCTGCCTTTTCCCTACTGGGCTTGAGCAGTCTCTCTGAAGCCCACCCATTGGTGTATTTGACCCCGGAGTCTTGTCAACTGCCTACTTCCTGCCATGACCCATCAGTCTTGCTTACCTAGCTCCAGCCAATGAGATGTGAATGTGATGGAAAAGAGTGACCAAGAGCTGTGTCCACCTCATTTCATTATTCTTTAAAACTATGTCTACCCATATGTGGGGCTCGAATTTATGACCTCGAGATCATGAGTCTCATGCTCTACTGATTAAGCTAGTTAGGCACCCCTCCACCTCATTTTAAATGAAATATCCCAAACATACAGAAAATTATGCTATAATACATATCTGTGTGTAATCACTACCAGCCTTATTAAACATTGATACTTTGCCACTTTCTTCAGATTTCTCTCTTCTTTAACCATAGAATAGATACAGTTAAGCTTATCATGCCACCCACCTAGAACCTACCTCACACCCCTTCCCATGACATATATAAAGGTCAACACTAACCCACATTTGGTGTATATTATTCCCTTGCATGGCTTTGTACATTTACTACAACTGAATACATCTATAAACATTGTATTGTACTGAGTTACTTGTTATATATAAACATATAGGTTTCATATTTTACATTTAATTCTACAAATTTTCTGTCAATATGATATGTTTGTGATTTATAGATGTTGATTTTGAGTTATCTCTATGTTTTTACTCAGAAGTATATAAATAATTCAAAACCTAAAATGTCCTCTTTATAATGTTTATGCATTCTGGAAGGAATACATTCATTGCAAATAACTAAAATCTTTTTCTAAAGTATTACATATAACTATAAAAGCACTTCAAAAGTGTGTCTTATTGCAAAATTGCCAATGAAACTTCATGTTTGCCCATTTTGGTAGTAGACAAGATAGGAAATATCCTCAAGAATGAACAAATAAGTTGAGATATGACACTGAATGGCATATTCATTCCTTACTTGTAATACCAAGATTCTGGATAACTGCCAATATTCATAAGAATAATTTAGAAAAAAGAGTTTTCTTCAGCAAAAGTAAAATTTTAAGCAAATAGGAAAAAGAGAAGTTAAAAATATCCATGTACATTTATGCTATTAGTAGAGTGAAATACGTTGGCAATATTAATTTTAATTATTGAAATGCTATCTGGTACTCAAAAACATATCTTTCCTCAATTTGTGTGAAACAGTATTCTAATATTATTTTTTTAAATAAGGAGCACACTGCTTAGATTTCCTAAATCAGTTGTAAAATATATAACAAGAGAGAGCCTTGAATGAAAAATCCATGGATTCACATTATTGTTCTTTTTTAAAAAATTTTTTTGACATTTATTTATTTTTGAGAGACAGTGTGATCAGGGGAGGCACAGAGAGAGCAAGGGAGACACAGAATCTGAAGCAGGCTCCAGGCTCTGAGCTGTCAGCACAGAGCCTGATGTGGGGCTCATACTCATGGACCGCGAGATCATAACCTGAGCCAAAGTTGGAGACACTTAACCGACTGAGCCACCCAGGTGCTCCAACATTTTTGTTCTTTTTTTTTTTTTTTTTTAAATATTTTTATTTATTTCTAGGAGAGAGAGAGATAGACAGCGTGAGCAGGGGAGGGTCAGAGAGAGAGGGAGACACAGACTCTGAAACAGGCTCNTGAGCAGGGGAGGGTCAGAGAGAGAGGGAGACACAGACTCTGAAACAGGCTCCAGGCTCTGAGCTGGCAGTCAGCACAGAGCCCGACGCGGGGCTCGAACCCACGAACCGCGAGATCATGACCTAAGCGAAAGTCGGACGCTTAACCGACTAAGCCACCCAGGCGCCCCCAACATTTTTGTTCTTAAATCAGTGATGCCATGATAGTAAGGAACGAAACATAAGAAGGACATGATGGACAGAAGATTGATCATTGAATCAACTGTTTTATATGTTCCATTAATGTGCTGTCTGAAAGCTTATATGTTGTTGATTTTCAACCAATAGTATTTGTTAACTAGGCTTAAAAGATCCCTTTGACTTGTAAGGTATTATTAGCATTGGCGATAACAATAAAAGTTACATCTTACTGAGTTTTCAATATATTCCAGACACTATATATAGTATACATAGTATATACATAGTATATTATACATAAAAAGATTGCATTATATAATAAATATTTCATAATTTTATTGATAATCCAGTAAGAAAGGTTTTTGCAGGATTTTTTTTGTTTGGTTTTTAAAAATTGTTTGTTTTGTTGTTGTTGTTTTTGTTGTTGCTGCTACATTTTATGGTGTGGGAAACTCAATTTAGAAAGGTGAAGAAAATTTTCCAAGGTCACCCAACTAATAAGTGGAAGGTCCAAACCCAGACCTATATGATTCTAAAATAAGGTTGCCAAATTTGACAAATATAGGTATAAAACAACCAGTTATTTTGAATTTCAGATAAACAATATTTTTTTAGTATAAGTATGTATGTCCCATGTAAGATTAGGGACATCAATATGCTAATTACTTATGGTTTTTCTGAAATTCATATTTATTTAGAAATTTTGGGTTTTAACTGGCAATTCTACTCTAAAGTTGATGCAAAGTCTAAACTCTGTTATTGTGGCTCTCAAGAACTAGAAAGTTTGCGCTGGATGAAGAAGAAGACAGCCATGATGTTGCTTTTCTAGACAAGTGAAGGTCAATTATAACTGTCTAGTTGCCTTTTTAGCATTACACCATAGTTCAATGGTTCTCAAATTATAATAGCTGTAAATATCATCTAAAAGACTTATTGAAATGCACATTCTCCACTGAGACTTTGTCTAAGCCTAGAAGTGTATATTTTTAACAAACACTCCAGATGTTTCTGATGTAAGCAGTCCTTGGCCTATTCTTTGAGAAATAGTGAAATAGCTGGCCCACTCAAGAGAAATGTAATGTCGTTGGAAAATGTGCTAGGAAAAGTAAAAATTATCTTAGGAGCCATATGGGTTTCCCTATGAAGTCTGACTAAAATCATTAGAAATGCAATCTGGAAAAATATAAGCTGAGAAAAGATCTGATAGACCTTCATGTTGTCATGACACCCAAAGGTCAATGATATTTTCAAAATGAGGTAACCAATTAAATCAATGCACATTTGATAGTCTCTTATTGTTCTTCTGGACACTGGCCATGGGAATTAAGGCTGATGTCCTTGAACATGCTATGAAATATTTTAATAATTCATTTTCTTTACTGCTAAGTAACTCTTTTCCATGCAAAGGCTGTTCTACCTATTGATGTTATCATTCAGGGCAGAGACAATTCAATCATTCTGATCATTCAGAGTTTGAATTACTTACTGATCTTTAGAACCATCATACAGATTAAGAATATAAGAATCAATTTAAATAAAATCTGTGTAACTAAATGATTTTCTGCTAAAGACTGTAAAGGGGTTCAAATCCCAAGAAATCTTTGAAAGATATAATTAAATTACTTTGAGATTTCACCTCTCCACCTTCTTTCAAATGTTGTCTGTAGACATTTTAGTATCCACATTCCTAACCACTGCAATATACTTCCTCACTTTAAATGTACATAGTATTAAAAAAAAATCTTCAGTAAGTTGGTAACAATGAGGGCCAGAATTGGAAAAGTGGTATTAAACATGGAGAGGAGAGAACAAATACTAAAGACATTTTGTAGCAGAATCAATACAAGTTGGTAATTTATTAAATATGTAGGATGAGTATCACATCAATTTTTCTCTATTGTCATTATGATCATTTTATTATTAATTCTATCTTGCCAAATAGTATCACATACATGTTTTGGGCATCTATTAGATGTGAAGGATTCATATTCTTTTCTCATTTAATTAGATGATGGCTGATGATGGCTATTCTTTTAAATATTCACTTGTAGCCATAGTCCCCCTGTCCCTGATTTATTGTTTTATCCCTCCTAGGAAGAGCCAAATGTCACCAGGAGACAATAGTTGACCAAGACTTCTAAATAAATGTTAATTTTATATGCTATCCAAATAATTTTCTCAAGTTGCATATATTGAAAGACAATGTGAAATAGGTTTGAACCTGCAGTAAACCTCGTAGCTGTGGATCCAGTAAATTGTCACAGTGAATCTCCAGAGACTTTTTTAGGTATGAATTATTTCCCAACTATATTAGACTTTAAAACCCTATTTTTCTGAGGATCCAGTCTTGGAGATGATATTCTATCAATGTACATGCACATACATACTCACTTAGAAGTACTTTGTGTTGGGGTGCCTAGGTGACTCAGTCAGTTAAGCGTCCAGCTTCAGCTCAGGTCATGGTCTCATGGTTCATGAGTTAGAGTCCCGCATTGGGACTCTCTGCTGTCACCACAGAGCCCACTGCAGATCCTCTGTCTCCCTCTCTCTTTCCTCCCCCACTTATGCCCCCCAACTCTCAAAATAAATAAACATTTAAAAAAGGAGTATTTTATGTTAACGTATTCTGAACTAATGGTGGAAGAGAGGTTTCTCATACCTCTTACATAACTTAAAGCAGGAGCATTGTGTAGCCATTTTCTTCCTCCGTAAAGACATTTTGTTATATGGCATCCATTTTTCCTAGACAGCTGAGTTGCTGAGTAAATGAGATGGTGCTAGGAATTATGTATTCCCACCAATAGATAGCATATATAATTCCACCTACCTGATGAATTCTGGGTCCTTTTCCTTTTCACATGAGTTCTTTAATAAGCTTATCAGTTTCTTCAAAACCTCCTGTTAAGATTTTAGTAGGATTGCACCGTAGCTACAGATTATGTTAGAGAAGATTGCCCGGTTAACAAAATTGAACCATCCACTTCATAAACACGGTCTTGTAATTTATGACACTATCCCTCCATTTGTTTGAGTAATCTTTATTTCATAAAGTTTATTTTTCAGTCTAGGGTTTCCATTTGGTTCTTTCTATGGTTTCTTTTTCACCCCCTCAATTTCCAGTTCTCTATCGAGACTTGCATCCATTGAAATCATGCTTCTTTGTTTGTTGTTTACTTTACTGAGGACAGTTACATCACTTTAGAAACCTTGTATAGTAGTTCTAACATGCAGTTTATCTTCACTCTTTTTTTTTTCCTCTTGAAAATGTATTTCTTGGGGTGACTGGGAGTCTTAATCAGTTAAGCATCCAACTCTTGATATCAGCACAGGTAGTGATCTCCTGGTGGTGAGATAAAGCCCCACATCAGTCTTTACACTAAGCATTGAGTCTGCTTGGGATTCTCTCATTCCTTCTCTCCTCCTTCTTTCCTGTCCTCCCCTACTCGTGCACACTGTCTCTCAAAACAAACAAATAGATAAATTGTGTTTCTTTTTCTTGGTTTTTGATATTTTCTTGGTTTTTCATATTTTGAGTAACCTTGGAGTGTATCTGGATACTATACATCTTAAGTTGTGGAGATTTTGGATTCTATTTTCTCTGATGAGCATTGCTGCTCTTTTAACAAGTAATTTTCTCTACTGGGCTTGAATTTCAAACTCTTCTGGATTTCTTGAGTGGCTTCTCTGGTCTAGTTCAGGCCTTCTGCCTTTAGCTGCTATGCTCTGAGTCTACTTCATGCATGCATGGTTCAAAGGGTAGAGATTTGGGCAGACAGAATTTGGGGATTCCTTACCCATGTGGGGTTTACCTACTCTCCCCTGGATCAGATTTTGTGGATACATGCTTCTAATTCAGCTGGCCAAGTCTGTGTCTTTCCAGGTGGGTCTGGACCCCACAGTCTGTATCCCCTGGATGGCACTTAGTCCTGGATAAGAGCTATTAGGAGAGGAATTTGCTTAAAGAGAGCTCCCTGTGTTCCCTCCACTAAGTGAACATAGATTCCCCACCAGGTCTGTCTTCTGTTCAGTGCCCAGTAACTTCAGGTAATTATTTTATGTGTTACCTCCAGATTATATAATTACTTTCTATATATATTTTTTTCTGGTGGAGTCTTAGTCTGTCATTTCAAGAAATAGAACTCCCTACCTAAAATCTGATCTTCCAAACTACAAAGGTATTATTGGATCTATGATTTCACCTTGGATTTGTTTGAAATACTGTCTTTACACCACTAGAAACAACTTTTAATTGCTGGTGAGCCCAACATGACTAGACACTCTCAATTATTCTGTGTTGTTCATTTGTGAACATCTAGATTCCAAGAATTCTTTACATTGTCATTATACCATAGCCTTTCCTTGTCAGTATGGCCACTGACCTACAACCTCAAATAGCAAAGTTGGAAGTAATAAACTCCTGGCCATTGCTTTCAATGAAAACAAATAGGAGAGACTGGGCAGTTTTGACTCTAGTGAGATTTAAGAAATTCCACAGGATCTGTTTTCCCATGTTATCCTTCATCCCTGTCCCTGTTTTTGTGTACATCCTGCTCTTCCATGTTTCTGCTTGGAACTAATTTTAATCTCTCTTTTATTGGGTGGGTTCATTAAATTGCTCACTGCTCTTTATTTTCCCACCTTTAACATCTTGCCAATTGTATTTTTTCTCTATCTCTATCTTCCATGTTTACTTCACTTTTAATGGACCACCCCCCAGATCTGTAGCCTCTCCCTGAGAAAGCTTTTTAATTGAATAGTCCTTGCATTCTTCTTACATTCTCAAATCTTTATACATAATGGCACAGACAGGTTACAAAAGTCTAAATTTCTTTCCTTCTTTGACATCATCCATTTCCTCCCAACTAACTTAGAGTTCTTCTTGAAATAGTGTAAATATGTGCTTAGGATTTTATCCTAATATCCCCACTCATTGAGACATCAGTAGTAATAAAACAGCAGGGACATGTCACAGAGAATTTTCTACATTCTACAACTTAATGACTAAAGGGAATCTTTATTTAATTAAAATTTTATATCTGTCTTATTTCCGCTCATAAACAACAGCGAATTTCTCAGGGCCCTTATTTGCATTTTCCATTTCCTTTACGTTAATGATGTCTTGAATTCTTGGCTAGACCTCATCAGAAAAGTCATTTTCCCTTGAGTATGAGTAGCAAATGAAGTATACCTCTTAGACATACTTTTACATTTCCCAAAAGCTTCAGAATAAAGCAGGTCACTGCCAAGGCCATCATCAAGGGGTGTCCCAAATCCCACAGGTCTAGACATTTAATCAGAGACATCAGACAAGACACAAATAAACTGTCAATAATTATGTTTTTTAATGTTTCTTAACCTGTAGGTTAAAAAAAAGATAATTTGCAGTTCTATACAGACGTAAAATAGTTCTGCAGGCATACTCTGTGCAAGAAACTGTTCAAACACTTTACCAACATTTGCCCAACCATGGTGGGTTCTATTATTATCCTCACTCTGTTAATGTTCAAAAACTTATATAATGTCATACAGCTAGATTTGGCAGAGCTGGGGTTTGGATCACTGTGCTATCTTAGTATGTGTCATTTATGCCCTAATAGAGAAGAGTACTCTCCAAGAAAGGATCAAATCCAACAATAAATGAAACAGAGATGCCAAGATAAAATAAGGTGCTTAAAAAATCTTGGAATATATAAATATAAATGAGTGGTAATAAAATGAATGGGAATGCATAATGTAACTATCAAATTACCCCATATGAAATTACCATTTTTGTGTAGTGAAGTGTCTGAATATCAACAACTTCAAATGGTTCAATCAAATATTAACTCAAGATACTTGAAGTAGATATTCAAAGAAAAAAATCTAATAATAGTTTGGAATTAAAACTATTAGCTGCTTTAGTAAGATCTGGAAACTAGTCAGATGTGGCTAGGTGAGATGGCAGAAGTGAGGAAGCATGGGGATATAAAATGTGCTCAAGGTTTTATCTTAGTGAAGAGACACACAGCTGGAAACAAGAATGCGTTAGTGTGGCAGGCAGTGGATTAGGATCTTATTTCGTGGAAGAGTAGAGAAATATGTGTTTGATTATAAGCATCAAAAAAGGAAGGATGTTTCTGGGGAACTGACCTTCACTGCAGGCATGCAGCCAGAGACTGCAGAAAAGGAAGGTCAGGAAGAGTGGTGGGTGTTCAGGACCCCACCCTTTACAAAGCCCATTGGGAATGGCAAAAAGGAATTTCTCACACCTGGTCAGAGCCTCACTCTCCGTGGGTGGTATCATCCACAGCTGTACATAATCTAAATATGCTAGTCTTTTATGAGCTGCCTCTGGTGGAACACAACAATGTAAAAGTATTGTGACCTAAAGAAATTGCCCTACTCTGAACTCTAGGCAAAGTTGTAAACATTGTTGACATTTCTTGATGTCAATTTGATTGTATTTTCTGGCATTCTTTCTTAATTGGTTTTGACTGGACTGAGAGCTACTGATGACTGCAGTATTCTTAATAATTCTATCTACAACTTTCCAAAAAAAACTTTTAAAACCTAGAGCACACTATTTAAGCTGCTTGACACAAAAATTTAAATATGACTTTAATGCTTATGAACATGAATAGTTAGAAGAGAGCTTGAGGTAAAATCTAAAGAACTATATTTATCTCTAATATCCATTTCATTTTGCTTATCTGTTCCCTGAGTTATCATGAATTCAATGCTTTGGAGTGCCCTTGAAGAGCTGAGATTTCCTTTTTTACTTTTTGTACAGAATTGGGATATTTAATGGACACAGCACATTTAGATCCAACTCTAAGTTTATTAAAGAAGGAAATGGAGAATTCAAACTTAGGGAAAATACTAATTTGAACACATTGTTTGATATGTTTATTTCAGCAGTATGTGAAATCTAGTGGAAAGAGGAGGAAATGTGTTAATAAACTCTTATCTTGAAACAAAGTAAAAACAAAGAGTTACTTGAATTGGAAGCAGTGATATAATTTATGACTTTCTGGGGGATAAGTGAAATCAGTTGCACCCACCAAAGTCTACATGTCCATGAAGATGCTTAAAAAAGAAAAAAGTATATAAAGTACGCTAGAAAGAAATCATACCCACTGATGGGAGTCGAGTGGTCAGCAATCAATTTCTACTAAAAATGGTGCAGTTTCAGAGAAGATAAATCATTCCATTAATGACAATGGTCAAATATATTTAACCCTTGAACAACATAGGAGTTGAGGCACCAACCCCCCAAACAGTCAAAAATCCAGATATAACTTTTGACTTCCCATAAACTTAACAACTAATAGCCTATGATTGACTAGAAGCCTTACTGATAACATAAAGAGATGATTAACACGTATTTTGTTGTTATATGTATTATGTACTGTATCCTTACAATAAAGTAAGCCCAAGAAAAAGTGGTAAGAAAATCATAAACAAGAGAAAACACACTTATAGGCCTATACTGTATTATTGAAAAAAATCCACAAGTGGACCCATGCAGTTCAAGCCCATGTTGTTCATGGGTCAAACTTTGATATGTTTATGTGATAAATTGCATGCTCCTTCCTATATGTTGGCTGCATGTGAAAAATATTAAGAAAACAACAACAGAAGAAAGAGAAAGAAAGAAAGAAAGAAAGAAGGAAGGAAGGAAAGAAAGAAGGAAGGAAGGGAGGAAGGAAGGAAGGAAGGAAGGAAGGAAGGGAGGGAGGGAGGGAGGGAGGGAGGGAGGGAGGGAGGAAAAAGAAAATAAAAAGAGAAGATAAAGCCTGTTGAATTGACACCGATGAAATTTTAGGTACTGGAATGTGTAGAAGGAGCTGACTTAAGACAAACTGAAGCCTGAATGTGCTGAAGAACGCTCTGGGTTTTTGGGAAATTGATCTTTTACTCAATATCTCAGTAAACATTCTGGAATGTGCTAGAATTGTTTAAGTCAGCCACTTGCTTCTTATAAGCAAGAGAGTCTTTAGAACTCCCTTGTGAGATGTGAGGGAGATAAAGAAATAAAGCCTTCTGTAAGAATTACAAAAGGAGCTTTTCTGTCTAGTTAGAATCCTCACTGCTTGTTAGTGATATTCACACTCCATATTCTTTGTCATTAAAAACACGTTGCATCTTCTTCTGTGGGCATTTCTCGATTAATAACACGATCACCTCATTTTAACACACATGATAAAGTTTAACTATTAGTAGAATGGATACCAGAATTAAATTCTAAATTAGCAAGTGGGAACAAAATTTTAAATAGCAAAGTTAAAGATAGAGCAATATAAAAAGGGCAAAAATAAAATCATATACATAATTTGTGTTCGTGAGGAAGACCTTCCTCTACCCCAAGATCCTTTTTGCTATACTTAGAATCAAAATGGCATGACATAGACAAATAGGAGAAAATGAAATTTAATGGGCGAATGTACCAGGAATCCACACAGGCATGAGATTCCAAAGACAATGAGGAAACACGAAGTTTATATGGGCTAAGGAGAGGGGTAGGGTCAGAGGGTACAAAGGGGAGAGAGGCCATTAGCTGGAAGGTGAAAGTGGGTATTTGGAAAAACAAAGGTTATCCTATTATGCAGATAAGTTCCTTAGGTAAAGGGGAGTCTCTGTTAATAGCTCTCTTCCTGGCACAGGCTCTCCTTTCTAATGTAAATTTAGGCAGTAGATGGGGAGGCTGAGAGCTTTTCCGCATCTGCTGGGTTTTACTTTTAACTCAAAATAATCCTCATGCCAAAGCGATGCATTTTGGCGTGTCTCATCCTGCACTCCTTCACCTGAAAAGCTAAAAGTAATCAAGATAATTTCTCTCTTTAAAGCTTTAAAATTTTATTGATATGGATGAAAAGTAAGGTAATGGAGAAGACTTCATTATATAGAACTATCTGGAAATTAAGAATTATCTTTCTGAAGAAACTTTAAATAACAAAGTAAAAACTAACATTTCAAAGTTTTAGATAGTACAAGGAGATAATATTATACCAAAAATAGGATATAGCCAAAGTGGGATTACTTTCAAATTTACAGAAGTTACACAGTGTAAAATCAGAAAAAGACCAGCAAAATTAACCAAGAGAAAATAAATAAACCAAGTTAATAACAAAAGTTGGAAAAGGAGAAATAGAAAGTAAAATATTTAAGAAACTATAGATAGGCCCAAAGTGCGTTATTTGAAATGGCAAGTAAGAAAACAATTCCTACCAAGACAGATTAATGGAAAAACATAGAAAGAAAAATGAGAGGTGCCTGATGGCTCAGTCGGTTAAGCATCTGACTTTGGCTCAAATCATGATCTCACGGTTCGTGGGTTCAAGCCCTGCATGGAGTTCTGTGCTGACAGCTCAGAGCCTGCAGCCTGTTTCAGATTCCGTGTCTCCTTCTCTCTCTACCCCTCCCTCACTCGTGCTCTGTCTCTGTCTCAAAAATAAATAAATTATAAAAAAAAAACTTTTAAAGAAAAAAATGATACAAGTTTAGAAATGAGAAGATATAATGCAGTTGGTAATATAAGAATTATGAAAGAATGCCATCTACAACTTATGATAGGTATTTTTGAAATGCAGAAGAAATGGATTTCTTTGCAAAATATAAAAATTTACCCAAGAAGGAGTAGAATGCTTATATAAACTGCTTACAAGAGAAGGGATTTACAACGTGTGGTAGATTCCTCACAGTACATTCATCCACACCCTGCTCGTTGTGTATTTTTTCACCTCTTGACTTTAAACTTGGAGATGAGACTTTCTTTAACTGATAATATATGGGTGAAAGGAGAATGTGGCCATCTGAGCCTTGCCTTTCAGAGACTTCAGGTGTTTCTGCACTCTTTCTTTGCCTCTGACACAGCCATAAAAAGGATATGCCCTTGCTAGCCATCTCTCTGAGATGGATGTGAAAGACACATGATACAGAGGGGCCAGCCAAGCCCACCAGAAATCAGTGACGCTCAGCACATGTACAGATGAATAAGGAAGATCAACTGAGATAAGCAGAGATGCCCCAGAGGATACACAGACCTGTGAGAATAAAACATCATGGTTTCAATTTCCAAGTTCAGAGTTGGTTTGTTTTGCAAACATTATGGTTTGCATTAAAAGTGAACACTTTTATTTATTTTTACTTTTTTATTTTATTATTTTTTGCATTAAAAGTGAACACTTTCATCACAAAGGGCACAAACACAAGGTTTCACAGCTGTTTTTCGCTAATCTGACATACAATTTTAGGATAAATTAGATCTTTCCTAGACCATAGTAAAAGAATGTAAAGCTTGTTACTTCACTTTAACCAGATACCTTAATAGCAAAACCAGATATAGTAACAAAGAAAGAGAGAAAAAGAGACAGAGAGACAGAGAAGAGGTGGAGGGAGGAAGGAGGAGACAGAAAGAGATAGAGGAAAAGGGGGAAGAGAGAAAAACTATAAGCCAATTTTATTTTTTAATGCACAGCACAATTTATAAACATAATATTAAAAATCTGACTAGTAACTAAAAAATCCACATTTTATGACCAAGAATGGCTAAGGAATATAACATTTGTTCAATTCTTTCTCTGTTGTCCTTCTGGAATAACAATTCTGTTTGTTAAGCTGACTGATGTTGTTCCACAGCTTCTGAGTGCTCTATTCTATTCATTTGAATCTTTTTAGTCTTTGTGTTTCAGTTTCGACAATATCTTTCAACCCATCCTCAAGTTCACTAATGCTTTCCTTAGCTTGTTGAACGTACAAATGGGCCCTAACAAAAGCATTCTTCCTTTCTGTTACCATTCCTGTTATTTCTAGCATTTCCACCTGATTTTATTTTGATAAATGTATCATGTATACTTGAAAAACAATGAGATTATATTTCATATGTGTGTTAATTAGATCTTCTGTGCCTTCTATATACAATTCAGAAAGGTGAGTTAAAGTCTCCCACTAAGATCACCAGTTTGTGTTATTTATCTTTTGAACTTATGTTATTGGTTGCTTACAGGTTTGTGATGATGATATCTTACTACTGGAAGCTATCATTATGAAATGTTCTTCTTAATCTCTAATAATGCTTTGTGCCTTAAAGACTACATTTTCTTGAGAAGTATAGACACATCAGCTTTCTTTTGGTTACTGTTTATATGACATAGTTATTTCCTATCATTTTCTTTTTAAACTTTCTGTGTACTTACATTTAAGAGGTCTCTTTTGTAAATTGCCTGTAATTATCTTTTGGCTCTTTATCCAATCTGCCAATCTTATCTTTTTTTTCTTTCTTTTTAAGTAATCTCTGTATCCAACATGGGGCTCCAACTCATAACCCCACGATCAAGAGTCGCATGCTCTACCAACTGAGTCAGCTAGATGCCCCATGACAATTTTATTCTTTAACTGAAACTATGTTGAGCCCTTCCTGGTAGATACAGAGATCTTTAAGAAAGGCCTTGTGGCCCTACTGTAGGGAATGTTATCAGCAGATAGTGTCCTGCTGTCGGCTCCTTTGGGGTCAGCCTCAACTTAAGAGAAGCACTTCACCCAAGTCTTTCAGCTCTTTCTAGTGCCACATGCATCTGGCCATTGAGCAAGTTCTACAGGTCTGGGCATTTCAATCCAACACTAGAAGACTCTTTTGACAATACTTGCTCCGGATGGCAGAGAATTTGTCATGCCCGAATTTCATTCACTCTCTCCCTCTGCCCCATTCACCTACCTTTGGCTCTCCCCTGTTCCTCAACCATGGCCTATGATGGAAACGTGGCAGAAATCTGTTATATCTACCCTGTCTGTCTGTTGGAGATTCAGCTCTGTTATTCAGTGTTTCTAACCTGTGCGCAACGGAGCTCAAATCTGTCAAATTTCTTGCAAGAGAGGCCTGTGGAATGCTTTGAGACAAGTCTCCATTTCCTAAGTACAGCAATACAGTTATTCTGCCTATAAAGCCTACAGACCTGGCCCCTGGGCTTCTCTACACACACAGCAGAGTTCAGTAAAAATAACAGCAAATTTGAGTCCTTACATCAGACCCCTAAACCAGTACAAGCTTTGCTGCTTTCTATTTCCCCAGCAGAGATTCTTTCTACTTAGATAATCCAACGTTGGCCTCTACTCATATTCAGAATTAGCAAAATCTCCAATCAGGGAAAAAAGAAAACAGCAAGAGGTCATTAGCTCACCTCGGGAAGGTTCTTCCTCTTTGGAATTTTAGTTGTTCTCAGAATCTGTACTTACATAGCTGTCTGAACACTTTCAAAATAGGATTAAAAAATGATTCAACTTCTCTAGCTATTACAGTGGGAGTACTGGGCTGCTGTGACCTTCTACATCCTACTCAAGGTGGTCCCGGTCGCTGATAAAGCCCTCCCTTACTCTCCTTCTTGGTCCATTCTGCTGCTAAACCCCATTGATTCTACTTCACCAAGGTTTCTTGGATCTAGTCCTTGGCCTCTTTCGTTCTGTGGCCACCGCTGTAGTCATTCCAAGATGGTCACAATGACACCAGTTTCTCCTGCACACCTACTTGGGCCCTTCTATAGACTAACCATTGTTAAACACAGATCGAATGACTTGGATTTCCAGCTAGAATTTCCCCATGGCTTTTGCAATAGTTGAAGCAAAAAATTTCCCCAGGATATCCTATTTAATGATTCCTATTGCTTATGCTTCATTCAAATCAGACTAGTGTTCCATTACCATGTTCCACAAACTGCCACTATTTGCACTTTATCCATACTACTCTCTATACTTGACAAGTTCTATTTAATCATCTTTCCTCTACACATCTGCTTCTAGAAATCCTCCCCATTCTTCAGGCCACTGTTTAAATGCTGCCTCCCCCATAAAACCTTTATTTGTTCTCCAACAAGTTCTCCTGATTGTGTCTTTCTTTAAATCTTCTGTTATATAGTTTTAACTTATTTCCTGGTGCTTATTTCTTACTTCATGCTTGTGGTGCTATCCTACCTTATATTTGGGTATTTCCACTACTAAAATGCAGAATTTCAAGATCAGGGACCTATGTGTACTATGTTGTATTAAATACACATTAATGAGGCACATTTTGAACAATGAAGAATAATCCACATTTGTAAAGCAACAAGAGAGTAATGTGTGTGATCAAAAATAGGCTGACCTCTAATTGTATAGAGAGACTTTCTAACGTGGGGGCCTATTCTCTCCCTTTGTTTTCCACCATATCTCTGCAATATTGAGGGTAGAAGATATTCATATGACCTGTAATGGCTGCTTGGCCCAAGGTAAACCTCCTTGTCTTTCTCTTTTAGCTTGATCACCTTCAAGCCATTGTTATAGAGAAACATGACTTGGAACAAGTACAAAATGTTGCTCTAGGCAGCATAATATGTTTGTCTTCATTTACAAGTCAAAGTTTAAAAATTCAGTATTTGTCTGCAAAGTGCTTTCAGCACCTCAGAGGAGTAACATAATCCAAATACAAAGTACCATTATGTTGTTATCTTCAGCTTCCCAGTTTATGAGGTCATGCTTATTACTCATGAAGTTGGATACTTTACATTTCTACAAATCCTTCCCAGAAATAGTCCCACCCTACATAAAACTGTTCAAAGTGAAGATCTTTAGTTTTAAAGTAAAAATAAATAAATGATGAAACTGGGTAAAATGATCTGTTAAACTCTACTTGGAACAAAAGAGCATCAATGAGAAACTTTATAAATGATGCAGAGAAACATTTATTTGTGCATCAGCTAAACTCCTTTATCGCTTGCAGAGTATCCACTGTCATGTTCTATAAAACCGTGAATTATGAGTTGCCAGCAAGTGCTTATCATTGCCCATCATCAGCCTGTGTGGACTTGGAGTTAGGGGAAATAAGCACAAGAGCCTTGAGCTTGAAATCGTTACAAATGTAGCTGAGATACATTACAAAAGGGGAGTTCTTTCCTATCCTTACATTCTCTGGTATAAGCTATTTTGGTGGAATCTACATATGAAAAAATAAAAATACTAAATTCAGTAACTTGGTTTAAAAACAGACAAATTAATAGATAATAGAAGCTGTGCAGCCTATAGTTAATAATGTAAATCATGTAAATAAAACAAATATAGGGGCACCTCTGACTTTGGCTCAGGTCATGATCTCAGGTTTCTTGAGTTTGAGCCCTGCATCAGGCTCTGTCTTGACAGCTCAGAGCCTGGAGCCTGCCTTAGATCCTGTGTCTTCCTCTCTCTCTGCCCTTTCCCCATTGGTGCTCTGCCCCTCTCTCTCTCTCAAAACTAAATAAATATTTTAAAAAACACAAATATATGTTCAGTGATTTGCCTAATTTTAAACCAAGTTCCTTTATCTCTAAACTCCACGATTAGTTGAAAAGCAGCTGAGGGTGAGCAGAAGGGTCAGAAGTGTGGACTCTGAAACAAGCCTGCCTAGGTTCAAATTCCCAGCTCAACAATTAACTATGCAGCCTTAAGCAAGTTAATTAGAATCAAGATTCCTATGCACTGCTTACCTTGATTGGAGTGTATACATTTATTAAAACCCATTTAAGTGAACACTTATGATCTTTGGATTTTATTTTATATAAATTTTACCTCAATAAAAATTAAAACCCAGCACTCCTGTAGGAAGGGAAAAATCACAGCAGTTACTACATATGTTTATTATATGTCTTAAATAAGATAATGCATATAAGATGCCCCACAAATCATAACCAGTATCATTTGAATAAGCGATCAAAGTTTTGCAAGTAAATGTTCCTTTTTTTCTGCCTTAAACTAATGAGGAAACAGAGTCTCAGAAATATGTACTAGCTTGCCAAAGATTTGAAGTTGAGCTTTAAATCCTGATCTGTTAAATACCAAAGTTTTCTCCATGCTAAAAAAAAAAAAAAATAGTATGGACTTTTGTAAAGGAAGTTCAGCTGGAATGAATGAACAGTTTAGCACAGATCCTGTTCTTTTCTTGTAACT
The DNA here is from genome assembly GCF_003009895.1 of Hyaena hyaena. NCBI lineage: Eukaryota > Metazoa > Chordata > Mammalia > Carnivora > Hyaenidae > Hyaena > Hyaena hyaena. The sequence continues at coordinate 242,191 of NW_024081981.1, read as the reverse complement.
TAACCCTGGGAAAAGAACTCAAATCATTCAAATGTTTTAGTAAAAAATAATTCTGTTCACAGAAAATTTAAATTTGAACGTTTGCAAGAGAAAAGCTTCTAGCAAGGTACAAATGAGAGGGAGAGTAACATTATGGAAGATGGAAACTTCAGTCTTGCTTTCTGTTAGCTGCTAAGGGAATATTTTGTTGTTTAAAATATGTTTAGACTGGGGGCGCCTGGGTGGCTCAGTTGGTTAAGCGTCGGACTTCGGCTCAGGTCATGATCTCACGGTTCATGGGTTCAAGCCCCGCATCGGGCTCTGTGCTAACAGTTAGCTCAGAGCCTGGATCCTGTTTCAGATTCTGTGTCTCCCTCTCTCTCTAACCCTCCCCTGCTCACACTGTCTGTCTCTCAGAAATAAATTAAAAAAAATATGTTTAGACTGGTAGTTTTCAGACTGACAGACTAATGGATGATACTACAAAACAGATAAAGACACTTTATGTAGGTCTTCCTTCAGCATGTGGTGAAGTATACATAAACATGGATTCAGCTGCAAACATGTTGGTTATATGGTTTAAATAAAAAGAAAACCACCATGAACTATAAGGTTTGCCTATGTGAACCTGTTTCCAAGGATACTTTGAAGGTTATGAAATATTCACCTAAATTATTCCTGTATAAAGTATGTCTGTTAAAAATGTTTCCAAATTTCTGCTAAATCACAGTTAAATTTTGTTCCACTTTTTAGCACATCACCTTTTGCCATATGAATGTGATCTTGAGATTTAAGAAACATTTATTTAAAAATTAAAAAAAATTTTTTTGAGAGAGAGAGAGAGGGAGGGAGGAAGGGAGGGACAGAGAGAGAGGCAAACACAGATTCTGAAACAGATTCCAGGCCCTGGGCTGTCAGCACAGAGCCCTAGGTGAGGCTTGAGCCCTTGAACTGTGAGATCCTGACCTGAGCTGAAGTCCGATGCTTAGCCAACTGAGCCGCCCAGGCGCCCCTAGAAACATTTTAAATAAATCATCAGTTTCGGGGCACCTGGGTGGCTTAGTCGGTTAAGCGTCCGACTTTCGCTTAGGTCATGATCTCACGGTTCGTGGGTTCGAGCCCCGCGTCGGGCTCTGTACTGGCTGCCAGCTCAGAGCCTGGAGCCTGTTTCAGTCTGTGACTCCCTCTCTCTCTGACCCTCCCCTGCTTACGCTGTCTCTCTCTCTCCTAGAAATAAAATAAATAAATAAATAAATAATCAGTTTTGATTCTATATAAGGATTGTAAACTCATTCCTATCTCACAATTCATTCTGTTTTTTTGAAATTCTGACACTTTAAAAAATGTAAAAAGCTTGATTATTCCTTTGGAATCTCATTTAAAATACTTAAGTGTAAGGGGCACCTGGGTGGCTCAGTTGATTAAGCGACTGACTTCAGTTCAGGTTATGATCTCACATTTCTGAGTTTGAACCCCTGATGTAGCTGTCTGCTGTCAGCACAGATTTTGCTTTGGATCCTGCCTCCCCCTCTATCTGCCCCTCCCCTGCTTGTGCTCGCTCTCTCTTGCTCTCTCTCTCTCTAAAATAAATATTAAAAACTAAAAAAATAAATAACATACTTAAGTATCAGCATTTTTAGAATACTTAAGTATCAGCATCTTCATATAAAATATCAATGTTTTCATTCATTAAAGTAGGACTAGCAATCACATTCAGAAAGAAAAAAAAAAAAACCCGGGGTGCCTGGGTGGCTCAGACAGTAGAGCAACTGACTTAATTTGGGCTCAGATTGTGGAATGGAGCCCTGTGTTGGGCTCAGAGCTGAGTGTGGAGCCTGCTTAAGATTCTCTTTCTCTTCCTCTGCCTCTCTTCTCAGTTTGCTTGTGTGTGCACATACTCATGAATTCTTTATCTTTCTCAAAAAGGAGATGAGAGGAGAGGAGAGGGGAGGGGAGGGGAGGGAAGGGGAGGGGAGGGGAGGGGAGGAGAGGAGGGAAAAGGAGGGGAGGAGAGGAAAGGAAAAGGAATAGGAAAGGAAAGGTAAAGGAAAGGAAAAGCAAGAGATAGAATGAAAGGAAGGAAGGAAGGAAGGGAGGAAAGGAGGGAGGGAGAGAAGAAGGAAGGGAGGGAGGGAGGGAGGGAGGGAGGGAGGAATCTGCACTAAGTGAGGATGGTATACAAAGGCAGCCTTAAGGAACTTTCAATTTAGCAAAGGAAAAATATTGTTTATGTTGAAGTGACTTTCATAGAAATCAGTATTTAAGGGCCTAATTTAAATCAAGAGCAGTGAGAGCCAAGCAAGAAAGATATTTCTGAAAAGGCAGTGTACTCTGCATAGACAAAGGTCAATTTGGAAAATCTTATATTTGATACAGTAAAGATATAGATTTGACAGACGGTAATTCAGTGAGAGGAACTAAAATACGAAAAGACACAAGAACACAAGAGCAGAGACTCAAGAGTAGGAAAAAAACAAGAAGATTAGTAGCAACTGGTCTAACTACATAGTTCAGGTGGTAGAGAAATGGGAGATAAGGATCCGGATGGAGGCAACCAGACGGTGAAGATCTGAGAATGCTAAAATCCAGTTTAGACTTTTAGTCCCCAGCTTGTGAGATCCTGGCCTTATCTCTGTTCTAAGCAGTGGTTCTCAAAGTGTAGCCTAGGGAGCCGTAGGGGCCTCCATGAGACTTTCAGAGAGTCCACAGGTTAAAATTATTTTCCTTACAATACTAAGACATTAATAGCCATTGCCACTCCCATGGTCTCAGAAGTTCACTGTGGAGTTTTCCACAACGTGTGACATCACAAAAGACAATGCAGAAGCAGATATAAGAATCAAGGTGTCTTTTTTTAAGCCGGACATTAAAGAGATGAAAACATAAATACATACCATTCTTCTCAATAACCACGTTTTTGTTTTGGAGAATATAGTTATTTTTCATAAAAACATTATTATTTATATTAACATGTAATGGTTTATTACAGTTGGCAATAAATATTTTTAAGTTGTCACTTTTTACTCCTAATACTATATATATTTATATATATCTGTATGTGTGTGTGTGTGTGTGTGTGTGTGTGTATCTCAGTATATATGTATGTGTATATATCAGTAAATATAAACCCACCTAAGCCAAAGCTGTTTGGGGTCTTCACTAGTTTTTAAGAGTTTAAAGAGATCAAACCAAAAGGTATGAGAACCATTGCTCTAACAGTAATTTGGCCTTCATACAGACTCAATCATGACCTCTAGTGGATACATCCAGCAATGTTGTAAACTTGTGGGAATCTGATTCAATCATCAAAAGGACATTCATCATTTGCAATTCCATTGTCAATTCTTCCGGAGACTTCTTCCTCTTTCTGGGATGACAAATCCAGTTTCAGCTACATTGGCCAGGGTCAGGGTCTCCCAAGATAGTCCTGGATTGCCGACTTGAAGCAGGCTTCAAAAGAAGATCCTTGAGCCCGCTGTCGGACTGCCAGCCATCTCTTGTGGTAGATCCTGTCTGCATTCTATCAAGAGTCCCACATTGTTCTTATGAACACTGCTGTTTAAGGTTCTTGTTTTAGTATATTTGTGGTGTACTTAAGTTTACAAAGAGGCATCATAAAATGGTCATTAAAACTCACACGATATTAAATCTCACTGATTGTCAGTCAGCTAGAATTTTGGTTGCCACAGACTTAAGTGTTTTTCCACTAGTAGAACTTACTGTCAGGCAAAAATCGAGAACCTTGAAGTTTACCTTGCTTGTTCAGGGGGGAAAAAGTACCTGTGCTAAGACCTTAATTCCTCAAACACCACTCTGCCCTCATGGAACAGGAAAGTGTGGATTAAACCTGAGCTTCGAAGATTTTAATGTGCAAGAGAATCACTAGAGACTGCAAAGCCTAAAATATTTACTATCTAGTCATTTACAGAAAAACTTTGCTGACTCTTGCTCCATGGTTTTTAAATTTCAACAAATTAATCTTCCAGGCATCTTGTAAAATGCAGATTCAGATTCAGTAGATCTGGGGTCAAGATTCTTATTTCTAATGAGCTCTTAGGAGATGCTGCTTGCTTTCTGGTCACCTCAGAAAGGGTTGGAAATGCAGACCTCAGACCCCACTGGAAACCCACTAATTTGGAAGCTGTGTTTCCCCCAGGATCCACAGATGATCTTCCTACCCACCAATGATTACACCAGAATCACTGGGATAGATGATTAAAACAAACAAACAAACAAAAAACCATGGTTTTTGACTTCAGACAAAGCTGGGTTGGAATCTTACTCTTCCTTATTAGGTGTGGAAATGTCAGCATGCAATTCAAGCTCTCCGAACTACCTTTCTTCATTTTTAAAGATCTTTAAAGTGGGGGCAAACATACTTTCTCCACCCACCTTGTAACTGTTATAAAATCAGATGAGGCAACAAAAACAATTTATAAATAATAGCACTTAATGAGAGTCTACTCCATGGAAGCCATTATGGTGAATCGTTTACAAACAAATAGAAATTCTGAGAGATGAAATAATTTGTTCAAATTCACATAACAGGCTAGAGAAGGGTAGAACTAGTATTCAGTCCTGGCCAGTACATACATGCTTCTACAGACCTTACAATCATAATTGTGTCATCCTGAGGGTCTTCCAGCCAATCATAAGACCTGTTCAAATACCCTCTGTTGATGACCACTATTTCTTTCTTTGCAAACATATCCCAAGACACATCTTCATGCATAAGTGAAAGAGATATATAATCTGGGCCAATAGGCAAAATACTACAAACTATAATACACACACTTGACCTTCCCCCAAAGTCAAAAAGCAGTGGAGTAAATAAGAAGTTGTCCTAACCCATGTTGGAACAACTTTGTTTAATTATGATCAAGCTTCCAGAAAACCAGGAATAGTCAACTTTTATGATGACTACATCATATATTGAAGGAGATGGCAGTGTGCAAGTACCTCAATTATGTAGTTTCCTTGTCTTTAAAATCACCTTAGAGTATTATTCTCAGGACAGTTTTGGCACCAAAGCCACCATCTGCTTGTAATTTCCCTAGTGTTTTCATGCCTTTTTCAATCCTTGCTGTTTTGCTCAGCAAGGAAGTCAAACTGCGCGAATCATTTTCACCAGGCAGTTCCCATCTCTGCGACTCACTTTCATTTTCCCTTCCTGCCCTTCGGAGATGGCCACAGCCCTGGAAAGTTTGCTTTGAAAGAACCATTTATAAAAGATGCAACAGCATCCTCTACTGACAGTGGCTTAAAGTGTCAAAGGGGCACTGTAGTATTTGAATGTGGTTTGGATCATTCCTTCTTTAGTGTTTATCAGTACTTTTTATTTTCTTATTTTATAAGGTTTTTTAATGAAAATGAAACATTGGTTTTTATTCTTTGAAACCACTTTACCGAAGTATGACTAAATAAGAAAAATTGTATATACTCTCTGTATACAACTTGATTAGTTTGGAGATAAGTATACATCCAAGAGACCATCACCACAGCGTATGCAATAAATATACCCCTCATACCCAAAATTAACCTCTGTCCTCTTTATTATTATTACTTTTGCTTGTATTATTATTATCAATACTCAACATAATATCTGCCCTCTTAGCAAAATTTTAAGTGCACAATATACTATTGATAACTATAGGCCCTATGCTGCACAGTAGATCTCTAGGACTTGTTCATCTTGCATACCTAAATCTTTGTACCCTTTGATTACTACACTCCATTTCCCTCTCCCCCCAGCCCTTGGCAAATATCAGTTTACTCTCTGCTTCTATGTCTATTTTTTTAATTTTTAAATTTTATTTTGAGAGAGAGAGCACAAGCAGGGAAGGGGCAGAGAGAGACAGAGAGGAAGAGTCCCAAGCAGGCTCCGCACTAACAGTACAGAGCCCGATATTGGGCTTGATCCAGTGAACTGTGAGATCATGACCTGAGCTGAAATCAAAAGGCTGATGCTTAACCAACTGAGCCACCCAGGTGCCCCGTGTCTACTTTAGATTCCTCATGTAAGTGACATCATGCAGTATTTGTCCTGAGTCTGGCTTATACCACTTAACATAATGCCCTCCAGGTTTACCCATGTTATTGCAAACAGTAGGATTTCCTTCTTTTTCAAGATAGAATAATATTTCATTGTATTATATACCACATTTTTTTCTTTCTATAATTTATTTATTTTTTATAATTTACATCCAAGTTAGTTAGCACATGGTACAACAATGATTGCAGAAGTATATTCCCTAAGCCCCTTACCCATTTGGCCCAACACACCCCCAGAATCCCTACAAAGAAACCCTGTTTGTTCTCTCTATTTAAAAGTTTCTTATGTTTTGTCCCCTTCCCTGTGTTTATATTATTTTTGCTTCCTTCTCTTATATTCATCTGTTTTGTACCTTAAATTCTTCAGATGAGAGAAGTCATATGGTATTTGTTTTTCTGACTAATTTTGCTTAGCGTAATACACTCTAGTTCCATCCACGTAGTTGCAAATGGCAAGATTTCATTCTTTTTAACTGCCGAGTAATACTCCATGGTGTGTGTGTGTGTGTGTGTGTACACCACACACCACACCTTCTTTTCCATTCATCCATCGAAGGACATTTGTGCTCTTTCCATACTTTGGCTATTGCTGATAGTGCTGCTATAAACATTGGGGTGCATGTGTCCCTTTGAACAGCACACCTGTATCCCTTGGATAAATACCTGGTACGACAATTGCTGGGTCATAGGGTAGTTCTTTTTTATTTTTCGAGGAACCTCCATACTGTTTTCCAGAGTGCATTCCCACCAGCAGTGCAAAAGAGACCCTCTTTTTCTGCATCCTCGCCAACATCTGTTGTTGTCTGAGAACGTTAGCCATTCTGACTGGTGTGAGGTGGTATCTCATTATGGTTTTGATTTGTAGTTCCCAGATGATGAATGATGTTGAGCATTTTTTTCATGTGTCGTTTGACCATCTGGATGTCTTCTTTGGAGAAGTGTATGTTCAATGTCTTTTGCTCATTTCTTCACTGGATTATTTGTTTTCTGGGTGTTGAGTCTTAAAAGCTCTTTATAGATTTTAAATACTACCCCTTTATCTGATATGTCATTTGCAAATATCTTCTCCCATTCCATCGGTTGCCTTTTAGTTTTGCTGACTGTTTCTTTGCTGTGCAGAAGCTTTTTATTTTGATGAGGCCCCAGCAGTTCATTTTTGCTTGGTTTCCCTTGCCTCCAGAGATGTGTTGAGTAAGAAGTTGCTGTGGCCGAGGTCAAAGAGGTTTTTGCCTGCTTTCTCCTCGAGGATTTTGATGGCTTCCTTTTTATGTATAGGTCTTCCATCTATTTTGAGCTTATTTTTGTGGATGGTGTAAGAAAGTGGTCCAGGTTCATTTTCTGCATGTTGCTGCCCAGTTTTCCCAGCAACACTTTCTGAATAGACTGTCTTTATTCCATTGAATATTCTTTCCTGCTTTCTCAAAGATGAGTTGGCCATCCATTTGTGGGTCTATTTCTGGGTTCTCTATTCTGTTCCATCGGTCTGAGTGTCTGTTTTTGTGCCAGTACCATACTGTCTTGATGATTATAGCTTTGTAATACATCTTGAGGTCTGGGATTGTGATGCCACCAGCTTTGGTTTTCCTTTTTAAGATTCCTTTGGCTATTTGGGGTCTTTTCTAGTTCCATACAAATTTTAGAATTGTTTGTTCTAGTCTGTGAAGAATGCTGGGTTTATTTTGAGAGGTATTGCATTGAATATGTAGATTGCTTTGGGTAGTATTGACATTTTAACAATATTTGTTCTTCCCATCCAGGAGCATGGAATGTTTTTCCATTTTTTTGTGTCTTCTCCAATTTCTTTCACAAGCTTTTTATAGTTTTCAGTGTACAGATTTTTCACCTCTTTGGTTAGATTTATTTCTAGGTATTTTATGAGTTTTGGTGCAATTTTAAATGGGATCAATTCCTTGATTTCTCTTTCTGTTGCTTCATTATTGGTGTATAGGAATGCAACCAAATTCTGTGCATTGATTTTATATCCTGCCACTTTGCTGAATTCATGGATCAGTTTATACCACATTTTCTTTATCCACTTATTGTCAATTTACATTTAGGTTGATTCTACATCTTAGCTATAGTGAATAATATTGCAGTGAACCAGATGGTTTCACTAGTGAATTCCACCAAACATTTAAAGAAGAATTAATACCAATCCTTCCTACATTCTTCCAAACAACAAGAGAAAACACTTCCAAACTCATTTTATGAAGTCATTATCACCTTGATATCAAAGCCAGAAAAAGACACCATAAAAAAATATTGGTGATGAACATAGATGCAGAATTCCTTAAGAAAATATTAGCAAACCAAACTCAATAGCCCATTAAAAGTCTCAAACACCATGATCAAGTGGGATTTATTCCTAGGATGCAAGAATATTTCAATGTACACAAATCAGTGTGACCCATCATGTTAATAAAAAGGATAAAAATCACTTGATCATCTCAATAGATGCAGAAAAAGCATCTGGAAAAATTCAACACCCTTTCATGATATAAAATCTTAACAACTAGGTATAGAAGGAACACACAATAAAATCCACAGAGGACAAACCCGCAACTAACATCACACCCAACAGTAAAACATTGATATTTGGAACAAGGCAAGGATGACCACTCTCATCACTTCTATTCAGCATAGTACTGGGGGTCTCAGCAATTGTCAAGAAAATAAAAGGTATCCAAATTGGAAAGGAAGTAAAAATGCCTCTATTTGAAGAAGACATTTTATGTGGAAAACCCCTAAAGACTACCAAGAAACTGATAGAATAAATGAATTCAGGATAGTTGCAGGATACAAAAATCAACATCGAAAAATCAGCACTGTTGCTATACACCAACTATCTGAAAAGGAAATGAATAAACTACTTTTGAACAGTGAATAATAATGTATTTCAGCAGACTAGTATGCCAGTTGTTTTTAAAAGCATACAATTCTTCTTTCCAGATGGTATAGCCTTGCTCCAGAACCTCCGAGACTTGCATTGTGACTCTTCCAATAAGTCTTGTCAAAAAATTCACATATTCCTCCCCCCGCCCCCACTACCACCATTGTTACCTCCAACACTATCACATCCATCAGATCATATGACCCAAGTGGCAAGGCAATTTTCCCAGCTCGCTCTCCTCTGGGATCCATTCAGGTATCAGACTATCATATAATGTAGTATAAAGACCATAGCAAAATCACTTAGTACCTAGAGCATAATAAATATGTAAGCAGTGTTTCTTGAATGAGAGAATAGTTGAATAAAGGACAGGTTTTCGGGTTGGGCTATCTTAGGTATACTGAAATTTAACTATAGTTTAGACATTTCCCAGACTTTCTATTAAGGTGGGTAGAATAGAATCTCAATAAAATAGATCTCTGGCATTGTCAAATATATACTTAACTCAATAAGAGAAACTACTTATAACCTTCTTTATAACAGTAGTAACAGGATAACCAATATTGTAGCACTTTATGAAGAACATGTATATTGTGTTTACATATGATATGCATCCTCAGATGTAGCTGTAGAATAGCTCTCCTTGGAACTGACAAGATTGGCAAAAGGTATATCCCACTAAAAATCCTCAATCGGATATTATATATTTATTTTTAAATAAGCCTCCATGCATTTTTATTATTTTTTAGTGTTTGTTTATTTTTTGAGAGAGAGAGAGAGAGAGGGGTGTGAGGGTGGAGGAACTGAGAGAGATGGAGACACAGAATCTGAAGCATGAACTCATGAAACACAAGATCATGAGCTGAGCCAAAGTCAGACGCTTAGCTGACTGAACCATCCAGGTGCCCCAAGTCTCCATACATTTTTAACTTTGCTAAAACTTTTTAGAGACACAGGCCTTTTATTCTGCCTGATTGTGAAACTCTTATCTCTAGTCTCAAATTTTATTTAGCAAAAAAATTCCAAAGACTCAAGAAAACCATGATGACTAAAAGAAATTTCATGGTTTTTGTGGATTATGATTTAGCATAAGATTCGAATCAGAAACAGAGCTCTCTCCACTTATTCAGAAAACTACCTCTAGCAACCCTGAACAAAGAGTGATAGTAAGGATGCCTGTAAGAGAATCATTCTTTGTTTTCTTCCTCTTTGCTTCAGAAATGGATTCTGGTTTATCCAAGACCAAATAAAGTATATCTGGTTGAAGCCAGGAAAAAGTGGCAAAATCACTCCAATAGTTGGTATGTTGGAGATCCACTGATGTGACAACAAAGCACTAGACTCCTCAGCTCACTCTACTGATACAGGATGCTGCCAACGAGTTCCCACTGCTGTCTCTGGGCCTTCAGGTAGCCGTCATCAATATCACCATGTTACCAATCTGGATTCTGCACTCGCTCTGCTTCTTAGAGTCACTGACTTCTGACTAAATTCAGAGATGGTGTTTCTAATTGACAGAGTAAAGGTCACATGACTGTGTCTTAACTACAAGAAGGGTCAGGAAAGCAAATATCCGATATTTTCAGTCTCTACCCAGGGAAACATGGTCAACCTGATAAGATGGGGCATTCGTGGAACATGGAAAGACTGGTTTAGGAGCTATGTACCAAAATTAGTGATGACTGTCCTCCAGAGTCTATCTTTGTGCTAGATTCAGTGCAAGTTTCCTTTTCAGTTACTTTCTCTCATGTCTCACCCCAAATCCCAAGTCTAGGATTTGCCCTGTCTTCACTCCAAAGATACAATGCTTCATAGTTTTTGTTTCGGTTTCTGTTTTTGTTTTTAATGGCGAGTCCTAATGAAAACAAAAGTGAAACAGAAGAAAACAAACAAAAAATGTCTCAACTACTAACTTTATTAGAAGGTTTGGGAAATCTATGTATCAAACTACATACTGTGTGATGGCAAGGACTGTAGCTACTTGCTCAACCATTCTTAGCTGAGTGTTTAGGCCAGAATTGGTTTCTATAAATACATGCATAATGGCTTTGGGAGATTTTTCTCTCCCTAACTAGATCACTAAGCTAGGCTCTGGAAAACCCAGTTCTTCCTGGCTAGCTACACCTTATTTAGAGAAAGCAGAGAGGTATCTCATTATGTGGCATATGTGATAAATTGGTAGTAGTTACCCATGGAACTATACCAAGGAGAATTTTGAGGATACATCTGGACTGATTAGAAATGTCTTGAATGATTCATGCACACTCGGGGTACCAAATGGAAAAGTCTGGTACATTTCCTGGTATCTGTCATCTCTGGCATAGATATAGAGAGATTATTATTATTATATTTTTTTTGTTCAAAGCAAAATATGGATTCTTCAAAAACCTCTTTTATAAAATGATGGGAAGACAGAATCAAAAGGAAGAATGAATACGAAGTTATGGGATGGATAAGAGTCTCCTATAAAGACAAGGTTCGTGCTAATTTAAAAGAAGTTGACTACTTTCTGGCTTGCCTGACACTTTAACAGACATCATACTTAGATCATCTTTTTCTGTCATCCAGGTTTGAGGAAGCTGCTGAGAAATCACTCAACATTACTTTCTAAGATGGTGTTATGATAGGTCATATAGTTGCATTCATTATGTGGTATGTTGAAAAGGAATAGAAATCAGGCAAGGGAAGGGGCACCTGGGTGGCTCAGTCAGTTAAGTCTCTGACTTTGGCTCAGGACTTAGACTTAGGTCATGATCTCACAGGTCGTGGATTTGAGCCTCGCATCGGGCTCTGTACTGACAGCTAACTCAGAGCCTGTTTCTGTATCTCCCTCTCTCTCTTACCCTTCCCTGTTCATGTGCTCTCTCTCTCTCTCTCTCTCTCTCAGAAATAAATAAAACATAAAAAAAAAAAAAGAAATCAGGCAAGGGAAAAGGGCAGATGTTTAGGAGAAAGAATAGAGTCTGAAGGGACAGAAATGGCAAGTGCTAAATGAGACCAGTATTTTAAAAAAAAAAATTTTTAGTGTTTCACTTATTTTTGAGAGAGAGAGAGAGAGACAGAGTGAGCAGGGGAGGGTCAGAGAGAGAGGGAGACAGAATCCGAAACAGGCTCCAGGTTCTAAGCTAGCTGTCAGCACAGAGCCCAACGTGGGGCTCGAACCCACAAACTGTGAGATCATGACCTGAGCCGAAGTTGGACACTTAACTGACTGAGCCCACCCAGGTGCCCCAAGACCAGTATTGAGAGATCTAATGTAAAAAATGGACTGTGGCTAATTACTTCCAAAGTGATGGGTGGAACCTAATTTAGAACAGGGCAGGAATATAAGCAGTGGTGTTGAGTAGATGAAAGCATCAGATTCAGTCAGATTGCCCAAGGAGATCTAACTGAAAACAACATATGAAAAAGCAAAAAGCCTTTCCACTATTCCTGAGGCCCTAGGTTTCCAAAGAAGCACACCCCCCACCCACCTCCCTATAGACATTTGTATATGAACTGCTTCTGATGACAGAGGTACAGAGAGAGAGGTAGCCAACCACTGTTGCACAAACCCCTACATACACACCCACTGTTGCAAGTCCTTTATCTTCAGATCAAAATGATGTCCAGGAGATTTAAAAAGCCAATTCTTTTCCCCACCTTTATTTTTCTTTTTCCCCTTTTGGGAACCAGACAACAAAGAGCAAGACATTAAAAACAAAAACAAAAAACTGCTTTTGAATTTACAAAGCCAGTGTCCATGTTCAGGGAGGTGCACAGACTCTGAAAAGACCTGAGAAGCCTTTAAATTTATACCCAGGCTGATCTTAGAAGAAAGACAGCCTCTATCAATCAAGATCAAAACAGAAAAAATAAATAGCAAACCCTGGGTAAAGCAGAGAATCTGATTACGTGAATTACCACATAATTCAAATGTTCAGTTTTCAACAAAAAAATCATGTGACATACAAAAAACACAGGATGATATGGACTATTCAAAGGGGGAAAAAATGAACCAATGAAACTGTCCCTGAAAAAGACCAGATGGTAGACCTACTAGATAAAGACTTTAGAACAATTGTCTTAAAAATAATCAGAGAACTAAAGGATGATATAAAGTCAAGAAAACAATATGCTAAAAAATGAAAATATCAATAAGGATAAAACCTGAAAAGAAATAAAAAAGAAATTGTAGAACTGAAAAATATATGAAATAGAAAATTCCATGGCAGATTTGACTAGGCAGAAGAACTATGAACTTGAAAATAGGACAGTTAAAATTATTAAGCTGAAAAACAAAGAAAAAAACTGAAAAAATATGAACAGAGCCTGAGGGACCTGTGGGACTCCATCAAGGGAACCAACAGATAGATTGTGTGCCAGAGTCCTGGGGTCCCTGAAGGATGGACAGTGTCGGCAAAAGAGAGAGTGAGAAAGCCATGAAAATCTTTCTGATCACCAGGCAGGCATCTCTGCTCTAACTGGGGCTCAACTTTATTTTATAATTAAGTGTTTGGGGATGGCACAGAAGTGGCTTTTGCCTTAGACAATGATTTATGATGACAAATTTCTTTGATATGTAAGAATTTCCCAGAACATAGATTTGTAGAAGACTCATGCATAACCTTTATCAATAGTGATTGAGGTAGGGGATTTAGATGCTTACCCATGGGAAAGGAAAGTATCTTAGCATACAAGACAATGTTTTTAGCATAAAAAGGCAAAGTTAGTTCTTTGTGAGCAGGGGCCAATAGCCTGTTTGTTTAAGGGGAAGTATTAAGAAAAACAGGTCTTTCAGGAAACACAAATGTTTGCTCCCATAATCACAAAAGAAGAACTTCCTACAATAGGTTCCTTCATAGGGTGCAATCAGCATATCAAAGCCAGAATAAGTCACTCCGAATACCAAATACCTATCAACAAGATGCCTTGGGGGTCGGTACTCAAGCAGAAATAGTTGGGTGGGGGTAGATATCAGACGCCATCTGACAGTAAGAGTCCGTGCAACTTACCTTAATCTCACAAGGAGTTTTCTCAACCTATGAGTTCAGAAAACGGCTCCCAACAATTGTGGGAATCCCAGAAGGAGAAAAGACAAACCGCCAGAGAAATAATGGCCCAAAAAATTCTCAATTGATGAAAGACAATAACAAAAACATCCAAGAAGCAAAATCAATTCAAAGATACATTAAAAGAGATCCGCACTGACATGCATTATAATCAAACTGTTCAAAGCCAAAATCAAATAGATAATATCAAAGGTAGCAGGAGGTAAGGAATTCATAATGTCCGAGAGTTCCTCAATAAGATTATGAGCAGATTTCTCATCAGAAACTTTGCAAACTAGAGGCAATGGTCTGATATATTCAAAGTGCCAAAAGAAAAAAACTTGTCAGCCAAGATTCTTGTATCTGGCAAATCTGTCCTAACGTGAGGGAGAGTTAAGATATTCTCAGAAAGCTGAGGGAGTTTGCTACCATTAGACCTGCCCTGCAAACAAAACAAAACAAAAACAAAATGATAAAAAGACTCCTGAATGTTGAAATGAGTGAAATGAAGGACACTCACTAGTAACTCAAAGCCATAAGAAGAGATGAAGATTTTAGGAAAGGTAAATCAATGATATATTATAAAAACTAGTATTATTGTAACAATAGTTTGTAATTCCACTTATTTTCTACATGATCTAAGAGAGTAACCATTATAAAAGTTAATTAGCAGTTTATGTTTCAGGACACACAATGTATAAAATGCAGTTTTCTGACATCAGTTACTGAAAGTGGGAAGGAACTATTAAAAGAACAGGGTTTTCTATGTTATTTGAAGTTAAGCTGGTATAAATACAAATTAGAGTGTTATAACTTTAGGATGTCAAATGTAATCCTCATGGTAACTACAAAGAAAATAGTTATAGAATACCACAAAAGAAAATGAGAAGATAATTAAAATGATTAAAAATAAATCAACTGAACACAAAAGACAATAGTAATACAGGAAATGAGGGACAAAAAAAGCAAAGAGGTATATATTTTAAAAAATAGCAAATAAAAGAGATCCTTATCAGTAATTAGTCTAAAAGCAATGAGAGTAAGCTCTCCAGTCAAAAGACTGAGATTGGAAGAATAGATTAAAAACAGGTGATGGGCATGGAGGAGGACACTTGTTGGAATGAGCACTGGGTGTTATATGGAAACCAACTGGACAATAAACAAAAAATTAAAAATTAAAAAAAAACACATTCCCTCAAAAAAAAGATAAAAACAAAACAAAAACTTGTTGTCAGAGCACTTCATTGGCTGAGTCAGTTGAGTGTCTGATGCTTGATTTCAGCTCAGATCATGATTCTAGGGTCATGGGAATGAGCTCCACATTGGATTCTGTGCCTAGTGTGGAGCCTTCTTGGGACTCCTTCTCTCTCTCTCTCTCTCTCTCTCTCTCCTCTGCTCTCTCCCCTTCTTGTGTTCTCCCTTTCTCTCTAAAACAAAAACAACAAAACAAAACAAAACAAAAAAAACATGTTTTCTCACTTTAGCTCCAAAGCCACCAATAGGGTGAAAGTGAAATGATGGAAAAAGGTATTCCATGCAAATAGTAATAAGAAAAGAATAGGAGAGGCTACAGTAATACGAGACAAAACAAGTTTTAAATCAAAACAGTGTATGAAACAAAGAATGACATAGGATATGAATAAAAGCCTCAACATAGTGAGATACAATAATTAGAAACATTTATGCCTGTAACTATAATCCATCAATATACACAAAGCTTAAAATGACAAACTTGAAAGGAGAAACAAACTTTTATATATTAATAGCTGAATATTTTAATAATCCACTCTCAATAATGGATAGAACAACCAGACAAAAGATAATGAAATAAACAGAGGATTTAACACAATAAACCAACTAGACCTAACAGACATATGGAACACGCCATCCAACAACAGAATACATTCTTCTAAGGTGCACATGGGATATTTTCCAGCAAGGACTCTGTGTTAGGCCACAAACTAAGTCATGATAGGTTTCAGAAGATAGATATCATACAGAGCATCTTCTCTGACTATAATGAGGTGGAGTTAAAAAGCAATAATAGAAGTAAAACTGGAAAACACATAAATTTGTGGAAATTAAGTAATATACTCTTAAACAACTGACAAAAACAAAAACAGATGAAATCACAAGGGAAATCAGGAAATAGTTTAAGACAAATGAAAGCAAAAATACAATATACCAAAATTTATGCAACCTTGCAAAAGTAGTGCTGAGAGAAATTTAATCTATGCTTACATTTAAAAAAAGATCTCAAATCAACAACCTAACTTTACAACTTATAAAACTATAAAAAGAACTAAAATTAAAGCTGGCACAAGGAATGAATTAATAAAGATTAGAACAGCAGTATACAAAACAGATAGTAGAAAAATGGGGGAAAATCAATAAAACTGAAAGTTAGTTCCTCAAAAATATTGGTGAAATTGAAAACCTTTAGCTAAATTAAGGAAAAAAAGAAGAAAAAAGACTCAAATTACTAAAATCAGAAATGAAACTGGAGACATTACTACCAATGTATAGAAATAAAAAAGAATTATAAGAGATAAATATGAACAACTCTGTGTCAACAAATTAAATAGCCTAGATGAAGTGAACAGATTCTCAAAAACACAAAATCTGATCAAGACAGAGTCACAAAGATATAGAACACATGATTAGACTTAAAACTAGTAAGTAGATTGAATCAGTAATAAAAAACAACTCCACAAAGCAAAGTTCTGGATCTGAAGACTTCTCTTGTGAATTCCCCAAACATTTAGAGAAAAATTAATACCAATTCTTCTCAAATTTTTCTCAAAAAAACTGAAAAGGGGAAAACACTTCTTGACTCCTAATTCCTTCTCTGAAGACAAAACTGCTCTGATGCTAAAGCTAGACAATAAGCACTACAAGAAAATTGCAAACCAATAGCCTTATAAACATTGATGCAGTCTATGCACTGGGAGAAAATATTTGCAAACCCATGTATTTGAAAAAGGACTAATATCCAGAATATAAGTAGAATTCCTACAATTCAACAACAAAAACAAATATCCTAATTAAAATATGAGCAAAGCACTTGAATAGACATTTCTTCAAAAAAGACATACCAATGACCAATAATCACATAAAAAAAAAAACATTCAAAATTACCCATCATTAGGGAAATGCAAATCAAAACCGCAATGAGATACCACCTTCTATTTATTACTATGGCTACTATCAAAAATTAATAAATGTTGATGAAGGCGTGGAGAAATTGGATCCCTTTTGTACTGTTGATGGGATTATAAAATGGTGCAAACATAATGGAAAACAGTATGGTGTCCTTCAAAAAATTAAACACTGAACTACCATATGATCCATCAGTTTCACTTCTGGGTATACACTTAAAAGAAATGAAAGCAGAGTGTCAAAGAAATATGTGTACACCCTTGTTTTTACCAGCATTATTTACAACAGCTAAAACATGGAAGTAACCTAAGTGTCCATTGACAGATGAATGGATGAGCACAATGTGGTATATTCATAAAATGAAATATTATTAGCCTTAAAAAGGGAAGTATATTCTGACATATGTTACAACATGGATGAAACTTGTAAAGGGAGTTATTATTTAAGGGGTAGCATTTTTTAAATTTTACTGATTTATTTTGAGAGAACGAGCTTGCATATGTGCAAGCGGGAGAGGGGCAAAGAAAAAGGGAGAGAGAATCCCAAGCCGGGTCCGTGCTGTCAGCATAGAACTCTATGTAGGGCTCGATGTCACTGAGATCGTGACTAGAGCTGCAGTCGAGAGTCCGATGGGGGCACCTAGGTGGCTCATTTGGTTAAGCTTCCAACTCAGGCTAGGTCATGATTTCATGGTTCGTGAGTCTGAACCCCACCTCAGCCTCTGTGCTAACAGCTCGGAGCCTGGAGCCTGCTTCAGATTCTGTGTCGTGTCTCCCTCTCTCTTTGGCCCTCCCTCCCCGCCCCCTCAAAAATAAACATTAAAAAATAAAAATTAAGAAAAAGAATCCACTATTGAACCAACTGAGCCGCACAAGCACCCCCTGGGTAGCATTCCTGTTTTACCAGATGAAAAGAGTTCTGAAGATGGATGGCAACAATGGCTGCACAAAAGATTAACGTACCAAACGCCACTAAACTGTATTTTTTTTTTAATGGTTAAGGTGGTAATTATTTTGTCTATTTTACCACAATAAAAACTTAAAAAAGAAAAAACCCAACTTCAGTGCATGACCTAGTGCCAATATTTTACAGATTAATATTTTCAGCAACAAAAGGAGAGAGGTACTATTAACATCTCAAACTTCTAGCAGCAACCATGACATTTGGAAAGATTGGTTTTTCTCAATGTCACAGAGCATACATAACCAAAGCTGGGGTTTAGGCCCCCAGAGTCTGCCTTCTCTTCACCACAGTACTTTTCAAGTTATCATGTCTATTTAAAATGAGGGGACGGAGCTAATTTAGGACTTTCTACTATTTAAAATATACTCACAAACAATAGCTCATTTGATCTCATCATCTTTATGTTAGGAGAGTAAACAGGGCAATTTTTCTTCTACCCCTTTTATAACTCACCGTACTGAGGTTCAGACTGTGTGCTCTGGCATGAGACCGCACAGCTGGAAAACAGGAGAGCATGTCAGTCACATCTTTGTAACTGTGAAACACTGGGTATTAAACCATGAAAGATGCTTATCTTTGCTTTGCTATTTTGAACCCTTTCTGTGTAGTACAAGTGAAGGAGTAAAGAGGTGATCTACTATCTCACTGGATTGTGCTTTGTACTCACATCAAATCCTGAATAGCTTTATTTATATAGCAAATAGTAACTGACAACTAATCTACCAGACACAAATTACACATATACATTTTGAGAGCTGAAGAGTACCTTAAAAGTTACTTATTTCTAACCCCTTATTTTACAGCTGAGGAAATAGACCTAACATTTAATGTTACACGATTTTTAATATTAGAGTGTGTTCTAGAAAGCTGGGATGTCCCCAAGCGCTTCCTCCCATTCCAAGTTTTCCTCTGTTTATAGGATATAGATTCTCCAAAAATAATTATTGGATTAAAAAACAACTTTATTTACTCCTGGAGGCCAAAAACCATTTTATATTGTTAAGAATGTTCTCAGATTGAAGTGGTGAAGAGAATACACGCACATTTGTATGACAAAGATATAGATATGGATACGCTATGCTTAGAGGCATCACTGTTAAAATCAAAGACAGCTTACCTGGTGCATGGCAAGCCGTAGCTCCTCGAGATCTTCAGAAAACTGCAGACAAAAATCCATTTGACATTTTTTCTGTATTCCACTGGGGAATAGTTAAAAGTGACCAGCAGGTGCCACTGTTGTCAGTTATAAATAACTTTTTACATTTCTAATAAAGGACATGAGTAATTACAGAAAGAAATAGGTTAAGTCACAAAATAATCATGTTATCTTAAAAAATAAGTGACAAAGGTAATATATAATAGGATCTCTTTGTTTACCTTTAATTAGACACTTGGCAACTAAAAGACATGAATGAATTAGAAAAATTAAGGAAAATACTAAGACTTCTATGTTTGAAAATAATGCTTGTGTTTAAAAATTAGAGGCTGATGTGATGGATGGCCAATGTTGGCTGATGGCTGTACCTAACAGCAGAGACATGTTATATCCTGATGAGTGACAAGGAAAAACTTCTGTTCTTTGTTATTGTGGCATTATAAAAGAGTTTTATATTTTTCAAACCTATACTCAGTTGTAAATGAGTTCTTATTGTAAAACTTATTACTATGTTACTATCTTCTATTTTCATCAATGTTTGTAGGTGTTGTCTTCTTAAAATATTTTAAAACATTCCTTGAGAAAAAATCATGGCTTTTGTTTACTTAAAATTTTTTTAAATATTTATTTTTGAGAGAGAAAGGCAGAGTGTGAATGGGGGAAGGGCAGAGAGAGAGAGAGGGAGACACAGAAGCTGAAGCAGGCTCCAGGCTCTGAGCTGTCAGCAGAGAGCCAAACACAGGGCTCAAACTTGTGAACATGAGATCATGGCCTGAGGAGAAGTCCAATCAACTGAATGAGCCACCAAGGCGCTTCTATGTTTACTTTTAGGATGACCTCATAAATTCCTCAGGGGAGTATGATTAAACTCTGTAAGAATACTGAATATCTTCCTGAACATATTCTTGGGATGCCTCTTTATCATTTTTTATAACATTAATGTCACCGAATACCTATAAATTATAGCTCATATAAATTTTCTTATTTATTTTCAGATGGAATTGAATTTCTGCATATTTTAATTTACTCACAATAAAATATCAAATCTATACTGTATACTCAACACTCTGAGAGTTGCTGGGAGGGATTCAGAATAGAACATAGTTTCTGTCCTTAAGCAAACAGTAGGTGGAGTAAAAAAGGCTTTGTGTTTGGCTAGATCTGCACTTGCTAAAAAAGTTTCTGCCACCACATGACATGATCTGTAAAATGGTGATGTTTCACAAGGTTGTTGTAAAGACTAAATTAGAGGGATACCTTGTGGCAGTTAAGTGTCTCACTCTTGGTTTTGGTTCAGGTCATGATCTCACAGTTTCATGAGTTTGAGCCCTGCATTGGGCTCTGCCCCCATAGCACAGAGCTTGCTTGGGATTCTCTCTCTTCCTCTCTCTTTTCCCTTCCCACACTCGTGCTGTCTGTCTCTCTGAAATAAATAAATAAACTTAAAAAAAAAAAGACTAAATTAGGGGCACTTGGGTGGCTCAGTTGGTTGAGTTCAGTCTAGGCCATGATCTCACGGTTTCTGAGTTTGAGCTCTGCGTCAGGCTCTGTGCTGACAGCTAGCTCAGCCTGGAGCCTACTTCAGATTCTGTATCTCTATTCCCTCTGCCTGCCATGCTCACACTCTGCCTGTCTCTCTCTTTCTCTCAAAAATAAATAAACATTAAAAAAAATTTAAAGACTAAATCAGATAAGGATGTCAAATGTCTCTCAATATTTGGCACAAAATAATAGCTAAATAAGTGCTAATTTTTACTCAATAACAGTCATGGAGAGCAGATAGGATAAGTGGTCAAAGCCCTAATCATAGACAAAGTAGCAAATAATAACAGAGACAAGTAATAGAATATGTGCAAAATTTTAAATACAAAATCCAGAGAGAATAGTCCAGGAAATTCTTATGGAGGAGGTCACACTAAGCCTACATTTGAGAGAAAATCAAGCATTTGAGATGTTGAATAATGTGAGATAACTTAAGATGAAGAGTGGGATATGAGAGAAGAGCCAATTAAGCATGACACTCACTCCAATCATCATTCCTACCACTAGCAGACCCAAAATGAATGGTGTGTTTTAAATTCTGTTTAGAAATTAAGTGGTGAAATTTTTAAATTTCATAACTGTATTGTGATTGTTATAGAATATCTGTTTCCTTAACAAATACATACTAAAGTATTACGGAGTAAAATGTCATGAGATAATCAACTACTCTCAACTTACGAAGAGTAAATAATATGTGTATATGTATGTCTGCGTGCATATCTATATGTGTATATAAAAAGAGAAAGGCAGGCTGATGGAGCAAATGCGGAAAAATGTTAAAAATTAGTGAATCCAGCTAAAGGACATATGGTAACTATTTGTGCTATTCGTATATGTTGTAAGTTTTAAATTGTGTCAACATTTATAGATGAAGTTTAAAACTATGAAGGTGGATTAAAGACAGTCAGATAAATGAAAGCTGAACTTGTGCCAGTGGACTCAAACTGTAAGAAATTATGGAGAACGTTCTTCAAACTGGAGAGAAATTATAATAGAAAGAAACTCAGATCTATGGGAAAGAAAAAAGGGCAGGAAATAATAAATATGAGGATATATATAAGGAATAATTTTATATTATCTTATTTATTCTAAAAGACACTTGGCTAAAACAAAAATCTATATAAAATGTATTTTGGGTTCATAACATTTGAGGTAGATTGTGATAGGTTAGGAATATATACTGGAATCCCTAAAGCGAACATTAAATAAAAGTAGGGGGTAACATAAAAAGAGAATGTGAAATTGGATACAAAAGCAATTAATTCAAAAGAAGGTAGAGAAGGAGTAATAATAGAAGAATGTATGAGACAAATAGAATACAAACAAGATGGTAGACTTAAATACAACCATACTAATAGTTGCGTGAAATACAGATGGTCTTACGTTCTTTAAGGAAAAAATAGTCAAACTGGATTTAAAAATAGAAACACAGAACAAATATAAGCTATTTATAAAAGACATTTAAAATATAAAGATACATTGCTTAAAAATAAAGGATGGCAAGAGATGTATCATGCAAATGCTAATTAAAAGAAAGTTGATGGGGGCGCGTGGGTGGCTCAGTCATTTGAACATCAGATTTGTTCATGGGTTCAAGCCCCATGACAGGCTCAGTGCTGACAGCTCAG
Organism: Hyaena hyaena; assembly: GCF_003009895.1. Classification (NCBI taxonomy): domain Eukaryota; kingdom Metazoa; phylum Chordata; class Mammalia; order Carnivora; family Hyaenidae; genus Hyaena; species Hyaena hyaena. The sequence goes on along the minus strand of NW_024081981.1, from coordinate 219,793 downwards.
AGCCTGGTGCCTGCTTCAGATTCTGTGTCTCCCTCTCTCTCTGCCCCTCCACTGCTGTGTTCTGTTTCTCTCTGTCTCTTTTTGTTTCTCAAAAAATAAAATAAAATGTTAAAAAAAAAATTAATCAAAAAAGAAAGCTGATGTAGTTATTTTACAACCAATGAAAACTTTAAGAGAAGGAGTATTACTAGAGATTATAGGAACATTTCATAAGGATAACAGTGTCAATTCATCAGGAAGACATAACACTCATAAGCATATAGGTACCTAATAGCAGAGCTTCTAAATTCATGACAAAATTTGGCAGAACTAATGGGAGAAATAGAAAAATCCACAATTATAGTTGAAGGATTTAACATTAATAATGGAATATCAATATTAGCATATATTAATAATTAATAATTATCAGTACTAGAGTTAGAATAATAACTGAAGCTATGATTAGAAAAAATCTCAATCGGGACACCCGGGTGACTCAGTCGGTTCAATAAAAATGATACAAATAAAGTGGAAAGAATTGAACACCTTTTTATTATTTTTGGATGAAGAGAAGGAGCCACTGGAGAGAGAAAGGGAAGGAGAGAAAAAAATCTGTGGGAAGAGGTCTTGGAGAATTCACAGAGAGAAGAAATCAAGAGCAGAGGTTGGGGGACTGGCCTTCAGCATGAGCAGGAAAAAATCATTGCTCCTTAAAGAGTGGGGGAAATGGATAAAATACATGTAGAGAATGCTTCATCTTCAAGGATAAGCAAGGATAGGAATTAGTATACAGTACATATTAATATTTGCAAGTAATTTAAGGTAGAATCAAAAACATGCTTTTTTGAGAAGAGATTCTCAAATGGTTTAAATCACATTCACATAAAACTGCTTTATTCCCTCATTTTTTAAAATGAAGTACGGGGTGGGTTTGGCGGATATGAGAAGGTAGGAAAGATGGGAGAGAAGAGAAGCAAAGAGAATAAAAATAAGCAATTCTCAGAAAAAGAAACTTAATGGCAAAGTGGATATAAAAGAATCCTCATCCAATCTAGTAATGAGATAAATATAAATATTCAAACAATGAAATACTATGCTATATCTCAGCAAATCAGATTTTAAAAAAATCATTGTGTAATTCCTCAATGATATGATATCTCTAAATGGATACCCAATAGATATTCTAAATGGATACTCAAAATACAAACTCAGTGGATACTCCAAAATTTCTACAGTGGAAATTTAAATTGATTTAACTGCTTTGGGTAGTACTTTAACAATTTCCAAGAAGGCTGAAGATGAATGGGTAAAATGTATTACTGTTTACAAGGGCCTGCTCCCTCCCCTTGGGAGAGAATTCTAAGTCCTCACCCACTTGCCTGTGCCTAGCATCCTGCCCTGTGGGAAGAATATATTTCCCTGTCCCAGAGACTGAGATTTGGTCATGTGATTTAACTTGGCCAATTGAATATGAGTAGACATGGTACCCCTTGTATAAACCGAAGCTTTTTTAAAAAAATGTTTTATTTATTTTTGAGAGAGAGAGAGAGACAGCATGAGCAGGGGAGGATCAGAGGGAGAGGGAGACACAGAATCTGAAACAGGCTCCAGGCTCTGACCTAGCTGTCAACACAGAGCCCGATGTGGGGCTCGAACCCACGAACTCTGAGATCATGACCTGAGCCAAATTCGGACGCTTAACCGACTGAGCCACTCAGGCGCCCCAAACAAAAGCTTTTAAAGGCAGTGCAAGTTTTTGTCAGCTTCCTGCCCATATTCCCTCTGCCGTGGGATGGGTGAACAAAGATAGGAGTCCTTTCCATCCCAACTGCAACAATTTAAACAAAAAGTTCTTGGAGTTTCTGAAATGGTTTTAGGGTTGTAGACTTTTCAGGTGGAGGACTCGTTCTTTTGCATTTAAGGAAAATGAAAACAAAATGCTAATGTATCACACAAGTATGTTTATTAATTAAATGTTTATAAGTTACAAGATTTTAATTATGAATGAAAACATTTCTAGAAAATGTTACACATTTTGTATTAACGATTTGTAACTGGTTTAAGGCACATAGTGCAAAATACTTCACTTCTGATACAGAGATCCCTAAATGTTTATCTAACCACACTGGCACAAAATTGCCTTAGTACCTTATAATGGTACAATACATGTTTGGGAAAAAAGTGTTTGGGGAAAAATAAATAATAATAAATGTTTGGGAAAAAATCTTTGTGGGTGAAACTAGTACACTACTATTTACTGGCAAAAGTCTATTAGTAGATTCATGTTTTTGGTTTACAGAGTAAGTTGCCATAGAAAAATATTATTTGTCTATGATTCTTTTAAAATCACATATAGTACACAAATTATTCACCTGAAAAAATCTCTAAATACCTGAGAATTTGCCCATGAATAGTTATTTTTTATATACTATCTTTTACTTTTTGGCTTTGAGAACCTCAGATATAAAATCACTTGAACATCTCTAATAAAAATTTTGCATATGTAAACATAATTTTGTTTACCAAAATGGGATTTCTAAAATTTCAATTATTCTCATTTCTCTGTTTGGTTAATAAAATACAGTACATAACTTTGAGAAAATAGATTTTTAAGAGTAAATATATACATATATGAGTTATTGAGACAGAATATAAACATGATAGAAACAATATATTGCTCTTATACGTACAATCAAATTAGAGGTAGGTGGTTTAAGTAAAATTCTGCCATATCATATCTTCTGTGTTATACCCACAAATTTTCATATTTAGTATTTAACCCGAGCATACATTTTTAATATAAAAGTGTACTGCATTTTTAGAAGGATCTTTTTTATTTGAAGCACCATAACCCACAAATTAAAAATTAAAGGAAATATAAAACAAGGTATCTAAGCTGTATCAGTAGAAAGTATAATGGCTATGTACTTTTTGATGTGACTATGGATTTGCTATTCACCTGATAGATTTAATAATGTTTATAGTCATTTTAAATAGATTTATTTTCCTTATTTTTACTTGTTCCATTTTAACAAGTAGAATAAACATTTCATTGTACAGTTCAGTACTGAGTTGAGATTTATATGTGCGATTATAGGTATAATACAACTGTGATCCAGTCCAAGCAGTTTATTAACAGTAACACTATCTTGGCATGATTCATCAAATATCTCAGTATACTCTACCATAAACTACTGTGTCCTTTTAAAAAGATCCTGATTAGAATCACACATTTGTTAAGCTTATTTTGAAGACTTTGGAAAAATTAAGCAATGATTTGATTCCCTGATGAGCACCCCGAAAAAAAAAAAAGGAAAAGAAAAGACACAGACATTTTGGACGTGGAAATCTCAGGAAGGGAAGCGTAAAGAAATGAGCACCAGTTATTCTCAGATATTCCAGAGAATATCCCATACTTCCCGTTTCTGAATGTTCATATTACTTGAATCGGGAGACCAGTAGTCGTGTGAGGAATACACTTTCCACAGAACCCTCCACATCTCCCATAGACTTTGGTTCCATCCTGAAAATAGGAAGAAGCAGAAATAGAGGAGAACTGTACACAAGCTGGCATCTGTGCACACAGGCAGAAAAAGCAAATGTTTTGAATCATGAGGATGAAATCATTAGCCAAAATTCCCTATAACAATTATATTTGAGGTCAAGGATCATACCATTTCTGGCTTACTTGAAATCTGCGGTCATGGGAATTGAATAATCTGAGATTCACATTAGCTACTTGATTATAAACCACACTATAATTTAGACAATTTGTCTCAATCCACATGTTTTTTAATCGAGGTGTCTATTTGCTTCAGTGAGCTTGTTAAAACCACTCCCAGTTTGCTGTCCAATATTTACATGATTTTATATAAGAGTCTCAAAGGCTAGGTAAAAAATATATTATACAAACTTGACCTTAACTGCATATGAGTCATATGCTCCCCCATTAACCTTAAACATATCATAGGAGTATTACAAAAGCAGTTTGAAGAGAATTATAGAAGGTGAGAAGGTGATAAAATGGATAAAACTGGACTAAAAGCAGTAATCATAACTAGAAAAGGACTAAGAAGGGAGATTCTTCTTTTTTTTCTGCCTCTTTTAAGAAAAGCAGAGCCATTCACTGAGAAACATGTAGACAGATAGGTAGACAGAGGCTGGCGAATGGGGTGTGACACATATTCTCTCTAGACTGCTTTCCATCTTTGGCCCAAAACTCAAAAGACTGAAGACATTTTGATAGGACGAGGCAAAAATAGTTTGAGCTCCTATATGAGTTTCTGGAGGAAATAAGCATTGTTTATTTGTTTTGTTTGGGGGTTTTGTTTTCTTTTGTTATTCGTGCTAAGAGAGAGGGCAGAGAAGGAAAGTGAGTTCCTAGAACAGTTTGGGGTAACGACTGTTTTGAGATCAGGGGCTTTTTAAGTTGTCTTTCCTTTCAGAAGCTTTTTAACTCTTAAGAATCTAGGTAAACAGAGAAGAAGGGAATGGCAGTAGAAATTCCCATTTATATACATTCCTCTTCCCAGATTGTTTAAGTAAAAAGCTAATCTTGATAAAATGTCCTGGCAAATGAAAATACGTTTGCATTTCCATGTGTCCCCATGGGGTTCCACCATCGCAGCTTCACACCAGGCCTCAGGTTTCAGGAAACGCTTTCATGTGCAATATTTATGATCAAGATAGAAATTCTCAGTCGATTGAATAATTAAGCTTTAGGATGGAACTTAAAAAGAAGCAAAAGGAGTGACTGTACTAAATATTCATACCTACTGGTGACCTCTTTACAGTTAACCAAAAGGTATCTAAAAGCTGGGTAAATAAGGTCAAAATATTCTATTGAGCTCTTTGCACTGAGACCTGCTCAGAATATATTTCAAGTAATTAATTTATTCCCACTTGTTCTACCAAAAGTGTTGAGATCTAAATACGCCAAATAAATATTTTAAAACAGCTATTTGTTCTAAAAGTCTACCTCTGACCCAAATGACAGAAATGTTAAAAATTTAAATTCTTTAATTGTTAATTAAAACTCAGTTTCACAGTCTTCAGAAATAGAGTCTTAGTAACTATGACTATTACAAAATTGAATTTCACTTACAAATAATATTGATACAAGTAGGAGTATAACAAAAGTAACTTTTATCAAAAGAAAGAAAAACCATAAAATCGAATGCGCAGGGGCTGTTGATGGTGCTGACTTATGAGAAACACAAGTGAAAACACTTATAACATAGATCCTGATTTACTGTAGACAGAGTCCTTCTATCTGAGACATGGTAACTGTAAGTAAAAGTAGTCATCTCATAAAGCGTATGTACCAGTGCACTGTACTAGCAAATTAAATGTGTTCTACATGTAATATGTGTGCTTCAGGTAAAAGCCAAGTACAATGTTATCTAGATAAAGGCAGAAAATATACATACACCCATAAATAACAGTGCTAATTCTTATAGAAACTGTAAAGAATAGATGTTAAATGATAAATGGCTTTAACACCACCACATCACTAAATCAAATCAGTGAGGTAATGAACCAAAAATCTACTCCTCACTTTGAAATATTAAAACCGCCACATATTTAATAATTAAAGTATAGCTGATAGCACTACCACTTTTTGAAGTACTGGCCTTTCAAGTCAGCAGCCCCAAACTTGAGTTAGATAAAATCGATATGACCTGGCACTTGATATTTCAGGTTCAGGTATCTGTAGCCTACCCATGAACTTATATGCATATGAAAATACACAGGTACATTAATAAGAATGGACCCAGTTTCTTTATTTCATAGACTAATATTATGCCCCATTATATGTAACATAGCTCATATGTGCAATAACTCATTAGCCACTAACTTCATAACTCTAAATCTAAGGTAGAGGACCTTTAATGCTAGTTCACAGAACAGAAGTATTTCAAACAGGCATTTTGGTCCAGCAGGACTTACTTGTGATCTGTGGATGATGACAGAGGCATAACTGCCCTGAGCAAGCCACTTTGCAGTGCTGGATATCCTCATCCCAGTTCCTGCCAAGTTAATGCTGAACTGTCCCTGGATTGTAAACAAAACAAAATAGGTGGAATTAATAAATAAAATATTTAAGAATGATCTTGGAGGTGAATGGGTGCCTCAGCTGGCTAAGCATTCAACTGTTGGTTTTGGCTCAGGTCATGATCTCACAGCTCGTGAGTTTGAGCCCCACATCTGGCTCCATGCTGACAGTGGTGCCTGCTTGGGATTCTATCTCTCCCTTGCTTTGTGCCCCTCCCCCACTCTTACTCTCTCTCTATCTGTCTCAAAATCAATAAATAGGAATTTAAAAATGTTATTTAAAAAATAGAATGCTCAGGGCACCTGAGTGGCTCAGTGGGTTAAACATCCAACTTCGGCTCAGGTCCTAATCTCACAGTTCCTGGGATGGAGCCCTGCATCGGGCTCTGTGCTGACAGTTCAGAGCCTGGAGCCTGTCTTCAGATTCTGTGTCTCCCTCTCTCTCTGACCCTCCCCTGCTCATGCTGTCTCTATCTCTCTCTCAAAAATAAATAAAACATGAAAACATTTTTTAAAATAAAAAAACATTAAAAAACAACAAAAAAAGAATGCTCTTGATAAAAACAGCTTAATTTGAATTATTTAAGACCTCAAATTGTTTTTCAAGGGTCTTTCTTTAAAAAATGAAAGAATATTGATATAATCTTACCCTAAAGGAAATGAACCAGCTAAAGTTTTTAAAAACTTGATTACAAATAAATCTTCTCAATATGAGATATCTGAATCAATACCATATAATGTTATTTGTGCACAACTAATTCTGTCCAGCTCTAGGACTCAATGGCTTGACAGCTAGAGCTAGTGTCCCTGTAACGGCAAGTCCTCCCAGCTGGGGTGTTCACAGAGACTAACTCCAGACTTAGACCTTTCTCTAATTTCTACTTTTGACCTCTTCTTGCTAACTTCCCTGATGAATTACACCAGTTTAATGTATTTTTTGGACTCTCCCATTAATGTGCCCTTGTCTGTTGCCATGAAAATATTATTTCTTAACTCCCTATGCAAAACTATTCAGTGTAATATTATTGTCCCAGCTATTACATCCTTTTTAAAGTGCCCAGAAGTGTATGAAGCCACAGGATTTACACACATGGTCTGTGAGCCCCCTAGTGGCATTGTGATCTAAGCCTTTTCAAGACACAAGAACCATTTTCATGTCAAACTATTTCAGACTATCTCTGCTAAAATTTAAACCTTAAATATCTCTTAATTGAGAAAATGTGTGACTAAACTGGGTAAATTTTTGACACATCTATATGATCTTGCAGTACAGAATTACACATTGAAAAATAGAATTAATTAATGTTAATTAAGCTTATTGCCAATGTTCCATATACACACAGATTCAGAGTGATGCTCGTAGATCACATCACTATATCCCATAGCCTAAGACTCATGAATCTTGAGCAAGACTGTGATAAAATATTAGGGGTTACATTATGTGATTGAAAATATTATCTTGTCATGAAAGCAAAGATGAAATAAAATTCAAACATATTTATAATGTGAATTATTACTATTGCTAAAACAATTATATATCAATTTAGTTTATTGCTAAGAAAACTAAGCTATTTCTTAATTAAAATCAAAATAGAAATTCAAATATATTTATAACACCGTTTTGATATATACAGAGTTTCCCAGTAAAGAAATAATGTTTAGATAAATTCCAAAGAAAAATTCTTATTACATACATCATTTGGTTATAAATTTAGAATATGACCTATATGCTTCATTCCTATATTCTCAGAGCACAGAATATGGCTTAGTACTCGGCATTTTTGAATCGATGAATTAAGTGCAACATTACAAATATTAAATTTTAGCATTACATGCATGTGAATACAAAAATACACATATAAGCCTTTCATATGCCATGATAATGAATGACATTAATACTAGACACATCGGTATTTTATATTGGTAAATAACTAATTCTTAGTCAACCTGCTACAAGTTTTGTACTGAATAAGTAGACTTCTCACCAAACAAAACTCCTTAAAAACAGATGTATATTCTGTGATGTATCCTGTGACAAGCCACTTACTGAGTGCCCCAGTGGGCCATTCGGTGTTTTCAGAGCCTAACATTCTACACTTTCCTTAATTCTTTTTTTAAAAATATTCATTTATTTTTAAGACAGAGACAGGCAGAGCTTGAGGCCAGGAGGAGCAGAGAGAGAGGGAGACACAGAATCCAAAGCAGGCGCCAGGCTCTGAGCTGTCAGCACAGAGTCTGACGCAGGGCTTGAACCCATGAATCATGAGATCATGACCTAAGCTGAAGCCGTATGCTTAACCGACTGAGCTGCCCAGGCATCCCTACACTTTCCTGAATTCTTTACCCTCCTGCTTAAGGTTGCTTGGAAGCATTCAAATGTATATACATCGGAAATGAAAGGGAAAAAATCTGACTGACTACTGACACACTTAGGTGGCCATTAATACAATCAGCTGGTCTAGAAATATCTATTGCTCCATTTCTCCAGACTAATTTTCATGAGCTCTATTTATGTCCTTAGTCCTCATTATAAAGCAACATAATATAATGTCAAAGAAATGGTAAAACAATTCATCTGAAATTTGAGATGACATTGATAGAGGTAAAATTACATTTCACTTACTTGTTCAAAATTAACTGAGTGGCAGACATAGTGTCAAATACCGTGGGAATACAAAGACAGATCTCACTCTAAATCTGTTAAATGAAGAACAGATTGGTGGTTGCCAGGGAGGGTTGGGGGGAATGGGTCCTCACCCATGGTGAAAAGATACAAACTTTGGGAAAGTAATGTGCAGTGTGATGATTCTAGTTAACAACACTGTACTGTATATTTGGAAGTTGCTACGAAAATATCTTAAAAGTTCTCACCCCAAGGGAAAAAAAATTTTGTAACTATGTGAGGCAATGGATGTTAATTAAACTTACTGTGGTGATAATTTTGCAATATATACATAACCAAATCCTTAGCTTTACACCTTACACCAATGCAATGTTATATGACAAGCATATTTCACTAAAACGGGGGTAAAATAAGTAAAATGGCGTATGTATATAAATAAATGTAATGCATTGTAGAGAATTACAGGTGTATAAAAAAGGTACTGGTACATTCCTATGGGACTTCAGAAGGAATAAATGATTGAATAAATTATTTCAGTTCCACATTTTATTGAAGATTAAAATGTAAACCTCCTTAAGCCTAACCTTTAACTTAAAAAAATTAGTTTAACATAGCTGCTATGTAGTGTTTTAAAAGTAGTATAGATAAAAAATAATCAAAGTAGTACAAGGTTTACCTCCTCTTCTACTCTCAACATTTTTTAGATGAGGCAACTATAAGATGTAAAATTCTAATAGCAAAATCACAAGTGGAAGGTAATTCAAATATCTAATAATTCAACAAATTGGAATGTCTTGAGGAAATGACTTCATCAAAGAAAAAAGTAGTTGTGGATATAAGAGAAGAACTATAGAGGTAGATGTAAGTTTTAGTGTTCTACTTCTTTTATTCACTGGTGGGTTCATGTGGTCTTATTACATCATTATGGTTTTCTAATTCTAAAATGTATTGTACATAGTTTATTATGAAGGGGATCTACAATCTAAGGCAACTGCAATAAAAATTCCATTGAGAATTTTTGTAGCTCTAGAGAACTGATTCTAAAATTTATATGAAAAGACAAATTAAAATAGTTGAAATAATTTTTAAAAAGAATAAACTTGAAGAACCCACACTACCTTATTTTAACACTTATCATAAACACTGCTGTGTTAGAAAGATAGATAGATCAATGAAATGGAATAGACAGTACAGAAATAGACCCACATAAATAGGTCCGCTTGATTTTTGACAAAGGTGTTACGGTAATTAAGTGGAGAAAATAGTGTCTTTTCAACAAATGGTGTTTGGACAAGTGGACGTCTACATGCAAAATCCATTAGATTTCACACAATATTAATTCAAAATCAACCATAGGTCTAAGGGTAAAGCCATGCAAATTTTTGAAGGAAACACAGGAGAAGATCTTTATCACTTTGAGTTAGTCAGAGTTCTTTAATATGAAACTGAATGCACAACCCATATAGAGAAAAAAGTGATAAATTTGATTTCGTTAAAATTTAAAATTTTTGCTGTGTGAAAGACACTTAAAAGAAAGAAAAGAGATGGCTCAGACCAGGAAAAAAATATTTGCAAATATCTTATGTAACAAAAGACTGTATCCAGAATATGTAAAGAACTCTCAAAATTAAACAGTAGAAAATGAACAATCCAATCTTTAACATGGGTAAAAGACTTGAAAAACACTCTACCAAAGGGGATACACAGATGACCAATAAGCACATGAAAGGTATTTAACATATTTAACCACAAATGAAATGTAAATTAAAACTACAATGAGATTTCACAGAACATGATGGAGCAGAAAACAAAACTTGACAGTACTAAGAGCTGACAGGGAAGCAAAGCAACTAGAACTTTTGTCTTAGTAAAAACACAAAATAGTACAGCTAAACTATAAAACAGTTTGGTAGTTTTTTATAAGTTAAACATATACATCCCGTATGACCTTATGATCCCATTCATCAGGTAATTATCCCAGAAAAAATGAAGGTGTATGTTCCCACAAACACCTGCACACAAATGTGCACATTAGCTCTATCCATAATCTATCCAAACTGTAAGCAACGCATGTTCTCCCAATGGATGAGTGGAAAAACTATAAGACAATTGCACAGCTTGGATAGGATAGAGTAATTCTCAGCAATAAAAAAGGAACAAATTACTGACACATGCAACAACACAGATGGATCGCAAAGGCATTATGTTGAGTGAAGAGAGCCAATCTTAAAAGGTTACATACTGTATTTTCCATTTATATGACATTTGTGTGACATTCTAGAAAAGGCAAAATGGTGGTGATAGAGAACAGATCAGTGTTTACCAGAAGTTAGGTCCAAGGATTTGGAATTGCCCTATATGCTGATTATACTGATGGTAATGTGAAGATGTACATATATTAAAACTCTAGACTGAAAAAGGTAATTTTTCTGTATATTTTAACTTTTTAAAATGTGAATGGGTATAAAATTTATTTAAAGAATAAATTTTCCAAAAGGCTTGCAACAAAACCCAACAATCTGTTATGTAAGAGACACACTTAAAATAAAGTGATCTGTGATCCATAAAGGCTAAAATTAAAAGGATGGGCAAAACAAAAACAAAAAACAAAACAAAACAAAAAAAACACAGATAAATGAACATAAAAAAGGAGGGTAGCAATCCTAAGGGACAAAGTAGAATTCAAGTCTTAAATTGGGAAAACATGGCAAATAAAAACTAAAAACCATAATCTATAATGAAGATATAACACATGAATATTATAAATTGAATAACACGGCAACTTTTATGAAATAAAACTACAGGAGATGCAAGTAGACATAGATAGATAGATAGATAGATAGATAGATAGAAAGAAAGAAAGAAAGAAAGAAAGAAAGAAAGAAAGAAAGAAAGAAAGAAAGAAAACCCAATAGGAAATTTTAATATACCACTTTTAATAACAAGACAGATCAAGCAGGCAAAAATAAGGAGAGAGATAATCTAAACAGTATAATCAAAAAAGTATATTTTTGGATGTGTGTCAAACTCTGTATCTGATGGTAAAAAATACATGTTCAGAATATTTAACGACTGGCTCTGAATTCTCACAGTAGCTGTTGGCCATGATCTACTTGCATTAGCTAAATGTGGTTATTTCTTTTGCCCTTATGTAATCAATATTAATTACAAACAGCTAAAGAGATATACATTGTTTTATTGTCCAATTTTTGTGGCTCTTTGAAAAGTACCAAAGGTTTTACTTTACTTCCCTTTTGATATATGTATTCCAAAGTCATATCACACTTCTTAACTTCATCTTATACTGCAATGTGGCAAAGTTTATTTTCCCTAAAGAGTGCCATATGTATCCATTCTCTTTTTAGAATTCATGTCCCAGAGTGCCCTGTCATATGCAAACAGAGGATGTGGTTTTGATGAATCCCAAACAAAATAAGTTCTTTCTGTGACATCAAACATCTGGAGAGTATTCATGCAAATGTTGTATAACTTAACACAGAATCTGGTTTATATATTTGACAGAACACCTCTAAGAATACTGGACAGTTTGTATTTTTGGTAACATAAACCTCAGTCAGTTGAACTGAATAGAGAATGAATATAGATGGGCAAAGTTCCTATTGACAGCATATACCTATCGATGCCCAATAACATCTAATTTGGGAAATAAAACCTTGCATTCCAGAAATGTCTGGAGAATCACATGAGAGAGGCATCTCACCTTGATGAGCAGAGAGGAATATTTTATTACTGTACTGGTTCTGCCTCTGACTTTCTCAAGAATCTTGGACAGGTTTAGCATGGAAAATCTGTTTCTCCTAACTATGAAATGGGGTTACCCAGTTTACAATCACATGACTTCCTCAAGATATTATAGGAGAAAATGAGGTCACATAGAAATTAAAGAAAGGGAGCTGGAAATTAATAGAAATAACTATATTATCATGTAAAAACCTGACTGTGTCAACATTTCTTATTCAAATATCATGCTCAACAAGAAACATTCTGTTTATTGGGGCACCTGGGTGGCTCAGTCGGTTAAGTGTCCAACTTCAGCTCAGGTCATGATCTCACGGTTTATGGGTTGGAGCCCTGCATTGGGCTCTCTGCTATCATCACACAGCCCACTTCAGATCCTCTGTTCCCCTCTTTCTCTATCCCTCCCTCCCCTCTTAAAAATAAACATTAAAAAAATCTTTTAAAAAATATTTTTTTAAAAATCTATACTAATAAAAAATTGCTGAGAATGCTAAAAGGTTTAGATTACACATTCTTGACTTTAGAACAGGTGTCTGAAGAGACACAGTGTAAGCCTTCAGAAGGGGGAACTCATCAAGGTAAGGACAGTCCTGGGAAGAACTGAATAGAAGATGTGGGTCAGAGGGGCGCCTGGGTGGCTCAGTCAGTTGAGCATCTGACTTCGGCTCAGGTCATGATCTCACGGTTTGTGGATTCAAGCCCTGCGTTGGACTCTGTGCTGACAGCTAGCACAGAGCCTGGAGACTGTTTCAGATTCTGTATCTCCCTCTCTCTCTGACCCTCCCCTACTCATGCTCTCTCTTTCTCTCTCAGAAATAAATAAAACATTTTTAAAAAATTAAAAAAAAAGAAGTGGGTCAGAGAGTCACACTCTGGGAAGTAGACTGACTATGTGGTAGACCGATATGAATGAAGGAGAAAAAGAGAAGAATGGACATGGATAGAGCAAACCAGCTTCAAAGATTGAATGAGAACATGAGCCCTCTCTGCCAACTTATCTACCTTTAAAAACATGGCCAAGAGAGGAAGTGCTTCTCGAATGACAACTTGAGGAGCCCCAGGGCCTCACTCCCCAACAAAACAACCATAACTTGTAAAAATTATAAAATACAACAATCATTTAAGATCTCTAGAAATTACCCTAAGGTTATGCAACAAATGGAAAAATATTTATTCACAAATATCTACTCTACCTGGATAAGAACAGGGAATGTCTATGACATTTGAACCATGACCTGCCCTCTCCTACCTCAGTAAGATGACACTGTTAGTCTTATAGGAACACAAGGCTCCAGTTCTCTAGCTCTCTGTAAGGGTTAAGTTTTCTCTCTGGGAGAGGCAAACCGCTAGCAATTCTCATCTCATGCAGCTCTGTGCCACAGAAGCTCTACTACAGGCAAGAGCAGCTAAGAGTCTGAAGTTCCCATCTGCCACTCAGTCCCTACTCATAAAACAGAAGATCTACCCCAGGCATGGTTGGCCAAGAACACAAGGCCCATTCAGAATCACTGGTAGGGCAAAGGTTCTATGCTGAGAATGGCAAGCCAAGAAGAGCAGAGGATACTGCTATGACTCAGCATCCTGCTTATTCAAAAGTGGGATTGTTACTCTGAGAAGTTGGCCCTATCCCTAGATCCACAGAATTAGTGCAACGCTTCTTCCTCAGGAGAGAGTCAAGATGTTAAGGACAGAATGTTCCATAGCTTTTTCTAAGGAGTATGAGTTTATTTGAGAAAAAACATAGGTGAATTTCAAGCCTAAAGATGCTATTGAAAACAAGATTTTAATGGCATGCAGTTAAAAGGAGAGTGGTGATAGCTCAATGAGAGTAACAAGGAAAATGGTAGATCAAATTGGAATTTAACAGAGGGAACCAACGAAAGAGAAAGTTAAGAAGGGCTTCTCTTGAGGTCCGACTTGACCTGTAATACTACCATGGCCAAAGGGCTTGAATTTAGTTGGATCAGACCATGGAGTAATATACTCCTCCAAGATGTTATTGAAAGAATATAGCAATCATCTAGCAATTAATGGAGGCTAAGAGCTGAGTGTGATAGCAGTAGATATAGACCAGCTTAAAAACTTAATGCATTTTTGTATCTTCTGGATAAATTCCTAGTAGTGCAATTGCTGGGTCATAGGTTAGTTCTATTTTTAATTTTTTGAGGAACTTCCATACTGTTGTCCAGAGTGGCTGCACCAGTTTTGCATTCCCACCAACAGTGCAAAAGTGTTCCCCTTTCTCTGTATCCTTGCCAACATCTACTGTTTCTGGAGTTGTTAATTTAGCCATTCTGAGAGGTATGAAGAGACTCTTAAATACAGACAAAAAACTGAGGGTTTCAGGAGGGGGTGGGTAGGAGGAGGGATGGTTAAATGGATGATGGGCATTAAGGAGGGCACTTTTCGGGATGAGCCACTGGGTTCTACTCTTGAAGCGAAGACTACACTGTATGTTAAGTAACTTGAATTCAAATTTAAAAAAAATTAATGTGCAAACTAAGAATAAAAAAACTTATGGAGAGTCAGGAAAGAGATAAAGAGATCTCAGCTAAAAACACTATCATCCCAGGGGGATCAGAGTGAATGTTCATGTTCACGGCTGTGGCATCCAAGGAATGACATCAAAGACTGCACACTACAGAGAAAATAGATGTCACTGAGACAGCCCAGCCAAGGAACTAAGCAAACAAACAAGCAAGCAAACAAGTCCTAGAGGGGAGAGGAGAGTTAGTGTCCACAGTTACTAAAATACATTACCCAAAATGCCCGGTTTTCAACAAAAACTGAGACATGCAAAGAAACTGGTAAAGATAACTCATTCAGGAGCAAAAGGCAATAGAAACTGCCTTTGATAGATCTTACATGTCTGGCTGAGCAGATAAAGACTTCAAAGCAGCTATGATAAATATATTCAAAGAACTAAAGAAAACCATGTTTTAAAGAAAGGTACGATAATAATGTCTCATCATATAGAGAATATCTATACAGAGATAGAAGTTACATTTAGAAAAAGAGCAAAAGGACAATTCTGTAGTTAAAATAGACAATAAAAAAAATCACTATAGGGGCTCCAACAGTAGATCAAAGCAGGCAGAAGAATTAGCAAACTTGAGCAGGTATCAATAGTGATGATACAATCTGAAGAACAGAGAGAAAAGCACATTAAGAAAAGTGAACAGGGCCTCAGACAAACAAAGGGACACACCATTAAATGCACCAGCATATGCATAATGCATAATGTTACAAAAATATAGTGAAAATATTATTAAGAATATTAAAATGTTATGCTCAAAAACAGCCCACTAATAAAAAAAGAAAGCGGTAAAGAAGGAATAGAGGAACAAAAAATGACTTCAGACATAAAGAAAACAAAAAGTAAAATGGCAAATATAAATCCAAACACATCACTACCATCAAACAACTCAATTCAAAGGCAGAGATCCAATAAAGTGCTCTCTATAGGAGACGCTCTTAAGATCCAAAGATATAAATAGGTTAAAAGTAAATGGGATAAAATTATATATCATGTACCATCTATGAGCTGAGTGGCCATTCTAATGTCAGACAAATTAGACCTTTAACACAAACAAATAGAAAAATGCTACTTCAGATAAATAACATTTTATAATGACAAAAGTGTCAATGTGTCAGGAAATTATGACAATTATAATCATAATCATGTACAAAAACCCCCATAATAAATGAATAAAATACAAAGTAAATGAAATAAGATTAAAGTGAGAAATAGACAATTCAACAATAATAGTTGCAAAATTTCAGTGAAAAGAACTGCTAGGCAGAAGATAAACAAGGAAATGGAAAAGATGAACAATACTTCAAACCAACTAGGCCTGACAAACATCTATAGAATATTTCACCACCAACAGAATATACATTCTTTCCAAGCACATTTTGAACCTTTTCCAGAATAGCCATATGTTATACCATAAAAGACTCGATGCATTTAAGAGAATGGAGAATACAAAGTGTATTTTCCAATCACAATGGAAAGAACTCAATAGCAGACGTAAATTGGGAAAATACACAAATATGTGGGACTCAAACACTACATTATTTTTGAGAGAGAGAGAGAGAGCGCGCACAAGCAGTAGACGGAGAGACAGACTCTTAAGCAGGTTCTATGACCAGCATGGAGCCCAATGTGACACTCAGATTCACGACTCTGAGATCATGACCTGAAATGAAATCAAGAGTCATACACTTAACCAACTGAGCCACTCAGGAGTCCTCCAAACTACACTCTTAAAGAACCAATAAGTCAAAGAAGACCTCACAGGTGATAATGGATAATACTTTAAGATGAGTGGAAATGAATATACCATACACCAAAACTCAGAGGATGCAGCAAAATAAGTACACAAAGGGAATTTAAAGCTGTAAATGCCTATATCAAAAGAGAAAAAAACATATCAATAATCTAACCTTCCACCTTAAGATACTGGAAAAAGAGCAAATTAAACTTAAAGCAAACAGAAATAAGGAAATATTAAAGAACAGACTAAAATTTGATAAAATAAATAAAAAAGAGAAAATCAGCAAAATCAATTGTTGGTCTCTTTGTTCCTAGAAACATATAGCCTACCAAAACTAAAGCAAGAAGAAACAGAATATTTGAACAGACCGATTACCAGAAATAAAATGGAATCAATAATCAAAAAACTGCTCAAAGTCAAAAATTCACAACCAGATGGCTTCACAGGTGAATTCTACCAAATATTCAAAGAATTAATGTCTATTCTTCTTAAACTATTCACAAAAATACAAGAGGAAGGAAAATTTCCAAGTTCATTCTATGCTGCTAGTATCCCTGATACCAAAAAAACAGATAAAGACACCGTAAAAAAGGAGAACTACAGGCCAATATCTCTCATGAATATAGATACAAAAATCTTCAACAAAATACTAGTAAACAGAATCCAACAGTACATTAAAAAAATCATTTACCAGGACCAAGTGGGATTTATTCCTGGGAAGCAATGGTGGTTCAATATTCAAAAAATAATCAACATGATATATCATATCAACAAGAGAAAGGATAAAAACCATATGATTATTTCAATAGATGCAGAAAAAGCATATGACAAAGTACAACATCCATTCATAATTTAAAAAAAAAACTCAACTGAAAAATAAGTCTAAAGGGAACATACTTCAACATAATAAAGGCTTCATGTGAAAAATACATAGCCAACATTATACTCAATAGTGAAAAACTTTCCCCTAACACCACAAACATGACAAAGTTGTCCACTCTTGCTACTCTTATTCAACATAGTACTGGAAGTCCTAGCCATAGCAATCAGACAACAAAAAGAAATAACAGACATCCAAATTGGTAAGGAAGAAGTCAAACTCTCACTATTTGCAGATGACATGAGACTATGTACAGAAAACCTTAAAGACTCCACCAAAATATGACTAGAACTGATAAATGAATTCAGTAAAGTCAAAAAACACAAAATCAATGTATAGAAATCCATTAAATTCTTATATACTAATAATGAAGTAGCAAAAAGTGAAATTAAGAAAATAACCCTAATTGCAGTTGTACCAAAAACAATAAAATATCTAGGAACAAAGAACTAAAAGTCCTATACTCTGAAAGCCAGAAAACATTGATGAACGAAATTGAAGACAGCACAAAAGATGGAAAGATATTCATGGGTTTGGAGAACAGATATTGTTAGAATGTCTATACTACCCAAAGCAATGTACAGATTTAATGAAATTCCTAACAAAATGCCACCAGCATTTAATAGATTTAGAACAAACAATTCTAAAATTTGCCTGGAACTACAAAAGATCTTGAATAGTCAAAGCAATCTTAAAAAGGAGAAATAAAACTGGAGGTATCACGATTCCAGACTTCAAGTTACATTACTGGTACTGACAAAAATAGGTTCATAGATCAGTGGAATAGAACAGAAAACCCAGAAATAAACCCAAGATTATATGTTTAATTAATCTTTGACAGATGAGGAATGAATACACAATGAGGAAAAGACTGTGTCTTCATCAAATGGTGCAGGGAAAACTGGACAGCTACATGCAAAAGAAGGAAACTGGACCATTTTCTTGCACTGTACACAAAAATAAACTCAAAATTGATTAAAGACCTAAATGTGAGGCCTGAAACCATAAAAATCCTTGAAGGGCACATAGGTGGTAGTTTCTCTGACATTGATTGTAGCAACATTTTTCTAGATATGTCTCCTGAGGCAAGGAGAACAAAAGCAAAAATAAACTATTGGGATGACATTAAAATAAAAAGCTTCTGCACAGTAAAGGAAACAATAAAAAAAAACTAAACGGCTACTGACTGGTAGAAGGTATTTGCAAATGATATATCTAACAAAGGGTTAGTATCCAAAAAACTTATACAACTCAACACCAAAAAACAAACAAACAAAAAACAAACAAAAAAGCCCAATGACAAATATTCCAACTAAAAAATAGGCAAAACATTTCTCCAAAGAAGACATACAGATGGCCAACAGACACATTAAAAGATGCTCATCATCCCTCATAATCAGGGAAATGCTAATCAAAACCACAATGACATATCACCTCATACCTGACAGAGTGGCTAAAATCAACAACACAGGAAACAATAGGCATTGGCAAGGATGTGGGGGAAAAGGAACCCTCTTGTGTGGTTGGTAAAAAGGCAAACTGGTGCAGCCACTGTGGAAAACAATATAGAGGTTGCTCAAAATAATTAAAAATAGAACTACCCTATGATTACTGTATTTATATCTATATATCTATATCTATATCTGTATCTGTTACTATTCTACTGGGTATTTATCACACTAATGGGTATTTATCCCAAAATGCACAAACACTACTTCAAAAGATTACATGCATCACTATGTTTATTGCAGCAAATATTTACAATAGCCAAATAACAGAAACAGTCCGAGGTGATACATATAATGGAATATTACACAGCCATAAAAAGAATGAAATCTTTTTATTTGCAAGAACATGGGTGGATCCAGAGAGTATAATGCTCATTGAAATAGGTCAGAATGACAAATGCCATATGATTTCACTTACATGAGGAATTTAAGAAACAAATGAGCAAAGAAAAGAGAGGAGAGAGAGAAAGACAAATGAAGAATCAGACTCTTAACTATAGAGAACAAACTGATGGTTACCAGAGGGGAGGTGGGTGGGAGAATGGGTAAAACAGGTGATGGCAATTAAGAGTACATTTATCATGATGATCACCAACTAATGTATAAATCGCTGAATCACTATATTGTGCACCTGAAATATAACACTATGTTAACTATTAAATGTTATACAAACTGAAATTAAAATTTTTAAAAAAGGGAAATAAGAATTAATTATTTACAATCTCTTCTAAAAAAGTAGAAGAGGAGGGAATATTTCCCAATTCATTTTACAAGGCCCATATTTCTCTGATACCAAAACTGGATAAGGACCTCACAAGAAAAGAATATGATTAGGCCAATATGTCTTAAGAAAATAGATGAAAAGTTCCCAACAAAGCAAATCAAATCTCGCAACATAAAAAAAAAAAAAAATTATACATCATGGCCAAATGGGATTTCTCCCCAGAATGCAAAGTTGTTTCAACATACAATAGTCAACCAGTGTGGTACACCGTATCACCACAGTAATGGATAAGAGATACAGGATCACCTCCATACATGCAGAAGCATTTCAAAAACCAACACTATTTTGTTATAAAACCACTTAAATTATGAATAGAAGGGTACTTCCTCAACTTGATCAAAGGCATCTATAACACATTCACAGTTAACACACTTAAAGATGGACTGAATGCTCTTCCCCTAAAATCAGGAACAAGACAAGTATGTACACTCTCAACACTTTTACTTAATACTGCTCTGGAAGTTTTAGACAGGGTGATGAGGTAAGATAAAGAGATAAATGGCATCCAGATTGCCAAGGAATAAGTAAAGCTATCTTTATTTCTAGATGGCATTGCTATATATATAGAAAATTCCAAAGAACCCAATAAAAATTATTATAACTAAAAAATGACTTCAGAGAGTTGCAGGATACAAGACCAATTTATGAAAACTATAGGCAAAAATTAGTGGTTTATTTGGGCCCCAGATCTTGAGGATCTTTTTACTGGACAATTCTCCCTTGTCAGAAGCCTTCTTTATCTTGAGCTGGAATCTTCTGCCCTAAACATGTATTGACCTCACCCCTCTTTCATGGAGCTCTTTAAATATTGAAAGCTAGTTACCATAGCCTGCCATTCTTTTCCTAGCTTCCTTTATTTTCCTTTATGTGACATGATGTAAACTCTCCTTTTTCCCCAGATTGTTGCCTCCTACACTCCTAGATAGGTTAAAAACTTACTTTTTTTCAGACAGAAATTTAAAACCTTTGGGTGTTGATACTGTATTTGGGTACTTTATGATTATACTGGGTAGCTTAGAAATTACTCCATAATCTATGTGAGATTTATACATTTATTTTTTCTTATTCATTTGAGCCCATAGTTCTAGTATCTTCTGGTCTCTGTTAAGTGTCTTTTTATAGTCTAGAAAATGCCTTCTCTTTTTAACATAAGCATACCTTCTCTGTCATATGGTGAAAATAGGGAAGGGGAAATTCCAAGAAGAAAGGGCTATGGCAAACCATTAGCCACTTCTCTTGAAAATATCAATATCATAATTATTACCTCTTGTCCGTGGTTTTTCAATTAGTTATGAATCTACCTAACATGCTACATTAACGTAGCTTACATTTCTCCATCTTCTCATAACACTGTTGTTTACATAGACTCTATAAAATCTCTTGTTAAAGGGTTGCCTGGGTGGATTAGTCGATTGATCATCTGGCTCTTGATTTCATCTCAAGTCATGATGCCAGGGTCTTGGGATCATGGCGACGGGCTCTACACTTAGAGTGGAGCCTGCTTAAGATTCTCTCCTGCTATCTCTCTTTCTCTCTCTCCCTCCCCCTACTCCCCTCTCCCCCGTTTTCTCTCTCTCTAAAGTTAAAAAAATAACTCTAAAAATGAAATAGTAAATTTCTTCTAGAAAGCATACTCTACACTGGAAATCACAGAGATGGCATAAAGCGTGTGTGAAGAGATCTCTGGAAATAAAAAATAAAGCAATAAAGTCATGGAAATATAACTATTTCACAAATAACAGAAAGTCATTCTGGGACTGGTACAGATCCTGGCAGCTAATATAACCAATGTTAGCAGCAGTGTATGGAGGTCACATGCTTGTGATCCTTTTTTTTTTTTACTTTGTTATGTATATGCATTCATCTCCACAAAGTGGATGGAAAGATTAAAAATAAAAATGTGTCATGGAATGAGAAATAAGCTCTGAACCATCTGAAAATCCTCGCTATTACACCTTTCAAGCAAACTTAAAATTGGGCAAAGATATTTTTCCTCCAAAATGTACCTATAATCTCCGAAATAAAATTCATATAAGAAATTCACATTGTCTGTTTACTTATGTTTCTTGCAATATGATGGTCAAGAAAATTAAGAGAAACAGTATCCATTTTTTTTCCACAGTGAGGGAAAACTAAACAAACATGAAATACCTGTGGACATCTGGCGGCACTATAGCAGTCTCCGGCTGTGGCAAATGGCACTGCTTTCCCAAATATTGTCTGGGCAAAATGAAGGTCTGTGGCTAAAAAATAAATGAAACTTTTTACCATTGAGGCATTGTATATTTTCCAGTCTTCACTGCAAAACATACAGTCTTCATATTATATTCTTAAATATATTTATATAATTAATTCAAAGTTTTAAGCAAATATGCTATGAATTATGCTCTATAACATATATCTGGTTTTCAATAAATAATTTTTAAATCAAAAATGTTTATCTCAAAAATTACCCTAAAAATAGCAGGTACATGAGTAATTAATCAAGAAGTTTTAAACGAAGAAATGTCTTATTATATTTTATTTTATCGTGAATATCTAAAATAAAGTGGGGTGAGGAGCAAATTACAGAAGAAAAAACGTTGTTATTTATTAAAGATTAATAAATCATGACAAAGCAACACATAAATGCATATAGATCATGTATACACATATGTGTGTATGTGTGTCTATATGTGCATGTATGAATAATAGATGTACTGCATTATATTTTCTTTTGAATCTTACTTTTGCTAAAATTATTAGCAAAACTTCTTGATTGGCAAAATCATCTTGCTAGAGATTTTGTATGAAGTATCAAAAATAGAATCATTGGATAAAAAACAGGTTGGAAGGGACCCTAAAATCATGCTTCAATCACTTAAATAATATTCCAACCGACAGTCTTCCAATGGGTGGTCGTCACCTTCACTAGTGTTGTTTCAAATCCCTTCACTTCTCAAGAAGACTGAAAGACTACTGCATGCTCCCATGATGACACCAGGCCCCTACAGGCAATCCCCAAAGATAGCATTGCTGGGAATTTATCACCAATAGCAGTTTCCAAGACTAGGCGGCTTCAGTTATGTGCCAGAGTCAGCTTATGCCAAATCATGAGAACCAGTTGGGTGTGTCTCTTCCTAACTCCATGTACAATGAGCTCATGTTGGTAGTTTAAAGTTGGCATGATGGAAGTATATACAACCATGGACCCTGGCAAATGCTACAAATCAGAGGTTATTTCCTGGTTGTTAAATGCTGGTTGTTAAACATGTATCCACACACCACTGCTAATGTTGGCACTTATGGGTTGGGCTGAGGCAGGCAGATACAACTTTCAAATCAAGCATTCTTTACTACTATCTTTTCCATCATTACCCTCATAACCCACGGATAGCTCTAACTCAACATACCCAAACTAAATGCACTCTCTTTTTCTCCAAACTTCCTTCGCTATATTTCTTATCTCACTGAACTATGTCACCATCCACCCTGTTATTTTGGAAATCTTTCTAAATATGCAATGTTGCTAATCCCCATATTCCTTCTGTCTGAAAATCCTACAAAGTGTACCTCTTAAAAATTTGTTGAAGGCTCTCTATTCTGAACCTGTCTCTGCTCTAAGCCCTCAGCACTTTCTATCTGAATTACTGTATTAGCTTCTTAACTATTTTCATGAATACAAGTTGTTCTCCTTCCAAGTGTCTTCCCTCCCTGCTGAAACTTTCACCTAATGGTTCTCATAACTTATAAAATTCACCTGTGTAGTTAGTATACACTCTTCTTCATGATCTGCTCTCTGGGAACTTCTCTAACAAGCTATCACGCCTCAACTTCCATTCAATTTATGCTTGGAGAAAAATGGACTTTTTATCCTTTTTAAAAAATTTTTTTAATATTTATTTTTTTAAGAGACAGAGTATGAGCAGAGGAGAGGCAGAGAGAGAGGGAGACACAGAATCCAAAGCAGGCTTCAGGCTCAGAGCTATCAGCACAGAGCCAAATGCTCTATGAGATCATGACCTGAGCGGAGGTCAGACACTTAACTGACTGAGCCAGCCAGGCAACCCTGGAACTTTTGTTCTTTAATGAAACTAAGATGATTCACCTTTTCCAGGCTTTTGTTCCAGGCCGTTTCTTCCTCCTGAAACTCCTTTTCTCCACTTTGGTTAATTCAAATTTGTTTTCAAGATTTTCTCAAGATAGCTTCTTGAGGAAAGTTAAAGACTTTTCATTCAAACCACATTTATTTAGAACATTATTTTAATTACTCTAAGCACAGTGGAGGAAACAGAGGCTAGTGGAACCTGATTCCTACCAGAGTGAGACAAGTACTCAAGTAAATACCACATTATGTTAGGGGTGATAATTGCTATAGAAAAAATAATGCAGTTAAAAGAAGGAGAGACAGGGAGTTTAGGAGTACAGACTGGTCCAGGGTGGCCTGATTGAAAAAGACAAACTTGAGCAGAAATCCAAAACAAAAGAAGGAGTAAACCATTCAGGTAACTGTGCCACAACTGTTCCAGGCAAATAAAACAAAGTGCAAAGGCCTTACGGTGAGGGCATGCAAGGAACAGCAAAGAAACAAGTGTGTCGGCAACAGAGTGTGCAAAAAAGAGAGTGTGGAAAGAGAGCAGAGAAGTATGGAGGCAGAGACATCATGTCGAGTTTTGTTGACCATTGAAAGGATTTTTGATTTTCCTGAGTCAGATGGATCATGTTTGGAGAGTTTTGATCTGAATTCAGGATTGTTAACAAGATGAAATGGGGTAGTGTTTAAGATATGACACATCTTATGTTTTATAGAATCACTCTGGCTTCTCTGTTGAGAATCTAGGTCAGGAGGTGGGAGAGCCATGCAATACTGAAATAGGAATACTACAATATTAGTAGGCATGGTAATCCAGGTGAAAAAAAATGGTGTGGACTCACACCAAGATGGTAGCAATGAGGTAAGGAGAGAGTAATATTTGATATGTGTCTTAGCTCAGGCTGCCCTAACAAACCACCGTGAACTGGGTGGCTTAAACAACATAAAAATATTTCTCTAAGATCTGGAGGCTGTAATGTGAAGATCAGTGAGCCCGTATGGTCAGGTTCTGGTGAGAGCCCTCTTTCTGTCTTGCAGATGGTCATCCTTCTTGCTGTGTCCTCATATGGCAGAGAGAGAGCTCTGGTGTCTTTTCCTCTTTTGTTAAAAGGGCATTAATCCCATCATGAGGGTCCTACCCTTATCTAATCCTAATTATCTCTCCCTAACCAAATACCATCACATTGGGGATTAGGGCTTCATCACATGAATGTTGGGAGACATGATGCAGTCCATGGTAGCATGCATGTTAGAGATTCATATGACAGAATTTGATAATAGATTGTATGCAGGTATGAGAGAAAGGGAGGAGCTAACATATTGCTAGATTTTAGCTGGAGTAACTAGGAGGCTATACTTGCCAGTTACTAAAATGATAAAAATTTGAGATGGAAGGAGTGGATGTGGGAAAAAATACGGAAAGTACAGTTTTAGATACTTTGAGAGACCTGTTAGACATTCATGTGGATTTGCTGAGTCGAGAGATGAATATTGCTAGAGTTTAGGGAAACAGTCCAAATTGGAGATATATATTTGGGACCATCATTTGAAATCTATAAACATAAAAAGATTACCAAGGGGGTGACTGCGTCCTAACACTTTTCAACATGCATTGTGATAAAAGATGAATGGTAACCAGTCCAGGTGAGAAACAGTGAGAAAGTCAGGAGAGAGTGACCAGGTCAGGCACAAAATGAAGAGAGCATGGGGACCTGTTTGTCAAATGCTGCTGATAGATCAAGTGAGGTGAAAACCAAAATTTGTCACTGGATTTAGAGAAATGGAGATAGAATTGATGATGTAAGAGGGAAGGGAAAGTTTGCTGAGAAAGGTTCTTGAGTAAGTACAGTGTGATGAGCTTAGAGCATAAGAGAGAGTTGCCTTAGGTGGGAGCAGAAATAATTCATCCACAGTAAGCAGGAGAGAAGGAAGTCTGTAAGTAAAGGTTTGGGTAGGTTGCAGATGGTGTGGTGGTAGTTATGGAAATCCTCTTCCATGTGTTCTTACTTATGTTCTCAATGAGATAGGAAGCAAAATCATCAGCAATGAGTGGATAAGGTGAAGTGTTAGAAATTTTAGAAATTTGCAGCTAAAAGAGAAGATGTTAGGCATTTACAGGGTTGGGGGTGGGAATAAACTAGGGAAGGGTAACAGGATTACTCAGCAGCATGAAGGGTTCTCATGAGCTTATTAGCCATGCATTTAAGGTGAGCACAGTGAGAAGAGCAGTGGATACGGTGCCACACTCATGTTTCATGTTGCAAATGCAGCACAGGGGAAATGTTTAATCAAGACTTGTTTGGGGTGCGTGGGTGGTTCAGTTGGTTAAAAACGTCCGACCTCAGCTCAGATCATGATCTTGCAGTATGTGAGCTCAAGCCCCATGTCAGGCTCTGTGCTGACAGCTCTGAGCCTGGAGCCTGCTTCAGATTCTGTATCTATGACCCTCCCCTGCTCATGATCTGTCTCTCAAAAATAAACAAACATTAAAATTTTTTTTAAAAGACTGTTATTTGACACCCAAATATGAGGAAAAATAGAGAGTTGAAAATGTATGCACTTAACATTGTATCCTCAGTACCCAGCCTAATACCTGGCAAATGGCAGGGCTGTTGAATAAAATAATGAATTATAACACCTTAATAATCAGCAAATAAGTTATCAAGTTCCCCTTATGTACTTAGCAATGCTACACCATACATTATTAATAACAACTAGTATTTATAAAGCATTTACTACATGCAAGGCACTTAATAGATATGTTACAAGTATTAGTTTTTAATCATCACCAGAAAGGGGAAAAGGAGGATAGGAAGATGAAGAAGGAGAAGGAGGAGGAGGAGGAGGAGGAGGAGGAGGAGGAGGAAGGAGGAAGGAGGAAGGAGGAAGGAAGATGGAAGAAGGAAGAAGGAAGGAAGAAGGAAAGCCCAATCCTGAGAGGCAGTTTCTCACTTTACAGATGAAGGAATTTAGGCTTAAAGAGATATGCCCAAAGTCAGGTAACTGGTAAATGGATTCGAAGAATTTACTCCCAGACATTCTAACTCCAGAATTGTAAATGTAACAGTATAATGCTTCCCCACTGCAGTAACAGTGGGTGTTCAGTAAATGGTAGCTATTATTACCAACAATAAGAGTTCATCATATGACTATAATTTAGAAATTATGTACTCAATGCATCCTCCATCCCAATGATTTCTTTCTTTTTATAGTTTATGCATCATGCTAGGTACTGGTGATTCAATAGCAGTTTAGAGTTTTTGTTTCTGAAATGAACTTCTTTGCCTTTTCCTGTAGAAATGCAACTTCCAGGATGGCAGCCTGCATCATATACAGTTACATCAGGCTTCATAAATATGTTTGATTTGGCTATACTCCGAATTACTTCCGAGAAAGGCAGCAGGTCTAGAATCTGGGATATGTGGGCAGGACTTTATCTCTACATGCCAGTCACTAACTGTATGACTTGTGACAAGTCACTTAACTTTATAAGTGCATCTTGGGGCACCTGGGTGGCTCAGTCGGTTGAGCGTCCGACTTTGGCTCAGGTCATGATCTCAAGGTTCGTGGATTCTAGCTCCACATCAGGCTCTGTGCTGACAGCTAGCTCAGGGGCTGGAGTCTGTTTCAGATTCTGTATCTCCCTTTCCCTCTGACCCTTCCCTGCTCACATGGTCTCTCTCTCAGAAATAAATTTAAAAAAACATTTAAAAATTTTTAAAAACTTTGTAAGTGCATCTTAATTTCATCACTTGCAACAATGTGAACCAATTCTGCCTTGACTAGTGCAGAGTTATAAAAAAGATCAAATGAGACAATTGATGGGAAAATACTTGACAGATTGTGAACTGAAACCAATGTTAATTATCACTCTAAGCCCTGAAAAAAGCTTATACAGCTATGTTGAGGATATTAACTTCCTTGTCTTTAATGTAATTGAGGATTTTAAGGCAGCAGGTCATATCCTGGAAGGCATTATTGCCACTATGTTTTTATTTAGGATCTCCATGGTCCATGTCACTGCAAAGGAATTAGGTAGCTAATAACATCTTTTTTAAAAAATTAGGTAACTATTGCACAATGTGAGGCCATTCTCTATACTCTGGCTACAACATACACCAGCATATTGTTTGAATTTCATTAGCAAATAGAAGCCTTTCATTTTACAGGTGCAGCACTTACTTTTAATTTGCATGGAATTGAGATCAATTCTTATTTTGCTGAAAACAGTGTGTCCAGCAGCCAAGTAGTCATTTTTACACTCACAGTCTTGCCTCCTACTTCCATTAAAAGGACATTCATATGGATTTAGTAGTCTGAAACAACATTAGAACAATTTTAATGTGATGCAGTAATTATCCCATCAGGTAGATAAAGGTAAACTGTGAACGTGGGAGGGTAAAAGATACACTCTTCAATATTATAGTGTCAGTAAGTTGAATGAGAAAGGCATAAAAATCACCTAAGATTAACATATAATTCTCTATGGGAAATTCAATCACGGTTTATGGAAAAATATTTTAGTTATAGTTCTCCTAGCTTTTACTACTATTAATTTTCTTTCTTTTTTTAAGTTTACTTATTTATTTTGATAAAGAGAGCATGCAAGAGCACAAGCTAAGGAAGGGCAGAGAGAGAGGGAGGAGAGAGAATCCCAAGCAGGCTATGCACTGTCAGCATGGAGCCTGATGTGGGCTCAAACTCACAAACCATGAGGTCATGACCTGAGATGAAATCAAGAGTCAGTCACTTAACTGACTGAGCCACCCAAGCACCCTTATTAATTTTATTTCTATTAAAATACACAAAGCTCTTGAACTCTTCTCTGTTGTCCCACGATTCACCCTCTGTGAGCCCATGTTAATATTCAAGTCTTTATTAAACAGTCATGGACACCATCTTGTTTAGGTCCTAACATGTCCACCTGCTCCCAAATTACTTGTCCCACGTGTGAGCTATTCTAGTATCACTCTGAAAGCTGGAACTTCTAATTCTCTTGATGGACCATCAACATGCACAGATAAGCCAAGATCTCATACCTAAAACCATACACTTCAGAAAAGTTGTCTTCTTCACCTTTGACCAATGATATATATTCCTTGGGGTTCTCCGAGTGCATGCCTGCGCAATAGATCTAAAGGGAAAATGCAAACATCTGGAAAATGTTTTTCCAGTCAATAGCCAATGTTAAAATCAAATACAAAATGTTTTCAAAATACCTTTATTATTCTTCCCTTAATGTTAAGGTAATAGTCACTATCCTTGGTAATGTTGCTTTTCAGTTGGATTTCTTTGCAGCTGGTAAATGTTTTACCTTCAACAACAAATGAATACAACTTATTGACAGTGAACACATAACAAACTTAGCATGAATTTAGCTCAATCATACAAATATTGTTAGACTCTGAAAAAAATAGACATTTTGTTTGGTGAAGTGTATGACTATTACAATATTTATTTTCAAAATTTCAAAAAAGTTATTTATTTTTGAAAGAAAGAGAGAGAGAGAATAGGGGAGGGGAAGAGAGAGAGGGAGACACAGAATCTGAAGCAGCCTCCAGGCTTGGAGCTGTCAGCACAGAACCCAACACGGGGCTTGAACTCAGAAACTGTGAGATCATGATATGAGCCAAAGTTGGACCCTTAACCGACTGAGCCACCCAACCACTTCTATTTTCAGATTTTAATTAAAATTTCCCAGTAACATTTAGGTACTAGACAGAATTTTAAAGTCTATTACTTACAATCATTGACATAACATTTCTTTTGAGCATCTGGTTTTAAATGCTTTAAACATAAATTACTGGACCGACCATTTAGGGCCATGCATTCCACTCTTCTCTCCATTTTCCCAGTTCCACAAGTCACTGAGCACTGTGAACAGGGTACAGTTTGAAGGTGAAGTATATGATAGATAATAAAGTCAGAAAGCCTGTATATTCTCCTCTCAGACTAGGACCCTTAGGAACAAACTGATGATCAGTAGTGGCTAGAGCTATTGCAGATACAAAGATATCCTGGAGGCTGAACAATCACAGGTGAGAGTAATCCTTAGGCATGAGCCAGAATCCATTATTTCTCAGTTACTGTCTTATTCTCATTTATTTTGTATAGTTATATCAACAGTATTTTGTAAATACTTGATTTGCATTAATTGGTGGTGGTTATTAAGACTACAGAGTTTTTTCTCATTGTTAGATGCTAAGATTGCAAGGCAATATTCATTCACTTGCTTTCTATCAAACTGAGAATGGAATATAGTACCAATGGCTTTCATTACTCATACATCCAATCTATTTACTTCTTCACTTAGCCAATAAATATTTCTTAGGCATCTACTCAAAATGCAAGCCACTGTGCAAAGTTCTCTGAGGAACAGCAATGTTATTAGTTATGGTCCTTTCTTAGAAGCAGACAAGCATAGAAAAACAGATATTTATACAAGTAAATGATAGTGGTTTTTAGACAAAAGCGGTAATGAGACAACCCTAAGATCTAGTTAGACATGCAGATTACCAGGTATCCTACAGCTAGAAAGTCTCACTCAAAAGGTTTTAAATTCATAATTATATACTGACCTTGCTCCATTGTCCAACTTTCCAAGTGGCCACATGCAAACAGCTCCTAAAATTGCATTTGTAAACCTGAGGAGAAGGCAGAACAGGACACTCTCGATAGTCTACAGGCCAAAGCTGATGAAGCTTATATTTCTCAGTAGACCAGACTGCAATGCAGGATGTAATCCTTTGTCGGTAACTAAATCCGCAGTTACCTGCACACTGAAAAATACACAATTATAAGGAGAGAAAAGATGCCCTTAATCTTAATTAGAGCCTACTGTTTGCCAGGTGCTTAGTATACAGTGGGCTATATTATCCCCACAATAATCTAATTTATTAGCCTCATTTACAGATGAGTAAACAAATGTTCAGAGACATTAGGTAACACTTCCAGAGTTGTACCAATAAATGGAAAGGATGCAGACTCCAGCTAGACAGTCTATTTGTAGTGCCTATGTGTTTTGGTTTTGTTTTCCATTACACTGCTAATAGTTTAATTGGATGAAGCTTTATCTCCTGAAAGGCACAGCTTCAGAGAAATGGAACATATAAGGGTTTCTTATCTAAAATAAAGAACATTTATTAGCCTTAACTTACTAGTAACTATATATAAGTTAGCATACATTTATCTTAATACATATAATGTGATATACCATTTGACTAAAATAGGTAAGTGATATAATGAAAGATCAAGAAGTGAGCAAATAGATTCCTGCTTCCAGCAATAATGGAGTGACAATAAATAAGTTGTCTTATAACCTGAAGCAACAGAAGCATCTGTACAAAATATATCAAACAATGGCTTTTAAGACACTGGACATTAGGCAATAAAGTATAGTGATACGCGGGAGATGGAAATAAAACAAGTGATCCTATCATTGCTCTAGCCTACTACCTTGAGAGTTTCCAGGTCTTGGAACAAGTAAAGGAAACACAAGGGCACGGCACAGTTATGACCAGTGTACACATAAATGTGAGGACACCAACTGAGGCCAAAGAATGGACCAACCAAAAGTCTTACCAGAAATTACTGTATCTGGTACTCACATGAGACCAAATATGCTGTCTGTTCCCTCCAGCCAGACTGGAGAATCTTATATACATAGGACAATAGGTTAAGTACTCAAAACGGTCTTGCCACAGTAGAGGGGAATAACTAACCTTAGGATAAACAACGTACTAGCCTGACCTATCAAATCTTAAGAGAAAGACAAGAAATGATCAAATGGTTTCCAGACATAGTAACTACATTCCAGAACAAAGCTCAAAATATATGCATAGGAGTAAAAAAAAAAATAGCCAAAGGCCAAAAAGGTAAAATTCATAATGTCTAATACGCAATTTATAAAACTAACTGACATGAAAAGAAGCAGGAAAATATAACCCATAATGAAGCGAAAAAGCCATCTATCAAAACAGACCAAGAGGGAGGAGTGATGAGTAAGGACCTCTGAACATTCTCTCCTCCATAAAAGCAGTGAGAAAACTGGCAAAACTTGTCAGAATTAATTTTCCCAGAACTCTGGAAATTAACGAAAGGCTTGCAACAATCCAGGAAGCATTTATTTAATAAACAAGCCTAAATTTCAGGATGAAGAGGGAGCTTTGTGGTGTTTTGACTTAGCCTACACCCATTTCCCCCTCTCTAGCTCCACAGTAGCCTTGAAAATCATCAGCCCTGCAAACATGGTGGAAACATGTTTTCATGAAAGAAGAAGAGAGGAACAATTGGGTTGGACATTTTTTAAAGCCTCTTTTCCATAGAACTATCATAACTTGAATTGCTGATGGCTTTCTAGAAGATCCCACTTGCAGGGCTGTCTTTATTTGACTTGACTCAGAGCTAAAAGCCCAGTGCTAAGAGCCTTTTTCCTCTTAGGGACATTTATTGAACCCAATTAAAAGCCAGTGTTTAACTTTGCAGCTCCCAGAGCAGGGATAACAGTTGAAGCAAAAAATAAGCTAGATTAAAAAAAGCTTAAAAGGGAAATCTGGGAAAGGAGATGTCTATAACGGCAGTGAAAAGCTCCGATATATTCACAAGAATCTAGAAAGCTGTGGACATGCATAGGGGTGTGTTCATGTCCAAGACTGCACACTTGCTCAGGAAGCACCTGGGAAAGGCCTACATTCTCACTTCTGGTTGACATCCAGGCCGTGCACAAAAGCAGGACAATAAGCTTAAGGAGGAGTTGTCAACTGCCTGGCTGAGTGTTAAACACAAACAGAGATTCTTGGCAAAGGCTGGAGATTGATTCCAGGTGTCTGAGGAAATCACTACCCAATCATTAGCTCACAATTAAACTAATCAAGCAAAACTTCAATCATTACATGTGACAAAGAGTACAGGCTTTACAGTGAGTTCAAAAAAAGTCACTAAACAACAAGATGGCATCAACCGTACGTGCTGGACTGGAGGGAGAAAGAACAGAAATGTAACAAGAAAAGAGATTGAATTAATAAAACAAACAAGCAAAAAAAAAATAAAACTACACACAAAGAAGCCTAGGACCAGAGGCTTCACTGGTAAATTCCTCCAAATGTTTAAAGAAAATTAGCATTCACCTTTCCAAATTTCTTCCAAAAGAAAGAAGAGTTAAGGGACACTTTCTAATTCTTTCTATGAGGCCAGTATAGCCCTCATACCAAAACCAGGCAAAGATAACACACACACACACACACACACACACACACACACAAATAGAAAGAAAGAAAACTATAGACCAATATCTCTTATGAATGTAGAAACAAAGGTCCTCAACAAAACAGTAGCAAAACCGTTCCAGAAACAGATACAAAGGATTATACACCATGACCAAGTGAGATTTATTCCAAGCATGTAAAATAGGTGGGATTGCAAAATGGTGCAGCAACTTTGGAAAATAGTTTTGAATTTCCTCAAATATTAAACAGCATTATCATAATACTCCACAATTTTACTCCTAGGTATTTGCCCAAGAGAATTGAAAACATCCATAAAAAACTTATACACAAATGCTCTTAGCAGCATTATTCAGAATTCTCCAAAAGCAGCTCACCCCAAATGTCCATCAAGTGATGAATAAACAAAAATGTAGCATCTACCTAAAATGGAATATTACTCATCCATAAAAAGGAATCATGGCTGCTGTATACTACATCATGCATGAAACTTAAAATACCGTGCTAAGTGAAAGAAGCCGTATACAAAAGACCACATATTGATTGATTCAATTTATGTGAAATGCCAGAACAGGAATATCCTTCAATGCAGAATAGAGGTAAGAGGTTGTCTGGAGGTAGCAGGAAGAAGGCAATGAGAAATGACTACTAATGTGTATGGAGTTTCTTCTTGGGGTGATAAAGTGTTCTAGCATTAGATCATGGTAATGGCTACAGAAACTTGAGAACATACTAGAGTCCTCTCAGAGAAAGACATTAAAGACTTACTAATAACTGTAGCATATTCAAAAAGTGAAGCAGAGACATGGAAGATCTAAAAAAAAAAGCTGAAATCAAACTTCCAAAGATAGAAATTACAGTGTCTGAGATTTTTTTAAAAAAAGACTGCATGGGGATTAATGGGAGATCAGATATCACAGAAGATTTTAACTGAGTTGCAGATATCCATATACTGGAATATTGTTCAATAATAAAAGGAATAAAGCATTGATTCATACTACACCTGAATCTCAAAATACTTAGGGTCACAAAATCATGAGACAAAAAATTGTACATACTGTGTGATTCCACTTATATAAAACTCTAGAAAATGCAAAAGAATATAGTGAGGGATCACTAACATGAAAACCAGATTAGATTACTGTGGGTGGAAGAGAGAGGGGAAGGAATTACAAAGTATCACAAGAAAAATTTGGGGGGTGATGGAAATGCCATTTTGAATATGGTAATGGTTTTATGGGTGTATACACTTCAAACATGTGTGATTTATTGTTTGTCAAACTATACCTCAAAAAAGCTGTTTGTAAACAGCAGGCAACTCCACAAGGCCAGTTTGCCAAATATTCCCGGGAGTCAATTTCACAGTTGGCCCCAAATGACACCTTAGAATTGATCCAGAGTTGAACATACATGCTGCTATCACTCTATGTGCACCATCCATCAGTGTTTCCATTCCTTAGATTGCTCTGCATACCATTATCTGCATCCACAAATTTAGACCCAGTTTCAACTACATCAAATTTTAGACTCCGTTGTTTTTTACAGGAGCAAAAGCTCTTAACTTTTTTCTTTGCCTTACCTGTGATGAGTCTCCTGTTACCACAATATACCTGCAGGAAGGGTTCCTGCATTTTTTGATTGAAAGAGGTCTGGCTGAAGGATCACAGAAACTCTCATTCACTTGAATGTTTTGTGCATCAATGCACATCACTTGCCGATGTGTCTCTTTTTTATGACATGACGTTGAACACTAGAGGGGCAATGACAAAATGAGTAACACGTTCATTTACGTAACAGTGTCTCTGAAAGTTTACTTCTCAATACTCACGTTCAGCCACTCTCCTGCCACCCACTGGTATCGTATGCAGTCCTGATGCCTACATTGCTGCTGAAAATCAGGCCGGGTGGATCCATCACACATTTCTTCAGCCACCCGACCAACACCTCTCAGTCGACAGTATACATCCCTTTGCTGAACTCCAGAACCACAGGTCACAGAACACTACAAAGAAGCCAAGGGAGTTGAACAATTAGCTAACAAATATCGAATTAGGGAAAGATAACAAAAGAGTGCCATGGCCTATTTTCTTGTTTCTTTGAAACATAGCCTGACATTGCATCAGGCATTGGGTAGAAAATACATGCAGTTAGTATTTTTAAGACTGTCTGGTGTGAGGCATCTGTATAAGTATCCAAATAGATTTTTATATGGCGGTACCTGCTCAAGCCTTGTGGATACCATGACACGCTATATGACAAGTTATACCAGACACTCCATCCCAAGTGAAAACTATTCTGACTTAAACATTCTTAATGTCTACAAAACTCACTGCACAACAAAACTATTCTATTTCATTGCTTTTAAACATCACTTAAATCCTTAGACTATACACATAATCTCCTTTCAGGGAGATATACATTCCAAGATTGTGTTATACTCATCTTTATACTTGCACCATTACAGTTTGGGGCTCCAAATATTTGCTAATCTGTTGATTCATGACTGTGTTTCAATGGACAAGTGACTGGGGAAGCTGGTTGTACCAATTGTAAACTTCGACAATCTTGTCATAGCTCTCAGGTCTCCTTCTTATCTGTTCAAAGATTTTGGGTTATTAGTAAAATTGTGTAAACTGTGTCCCTAGATTTATGCCTGACAATAGCTCTACCTTGATCAGCAGCCCTGAGGACCTGAGGCTCAGAGATGGTAAGTCACTTGCCTGAACTGCTGCCTCTAGAAGGCAAGATGAAGTTCAGTTCTTTGATGCCAGACTCTGAGCTGTCCTTGCACTCCCTGTGGGGGATGGGGAAGGGGTTGGTAGCCTCTCCCGGCCTTGCAGCTCTAGAATGCCAGCTCATATTACAGCACAGCTTGCCAACAACCAAGAGCTGTGATACCAACATTAATGAAGTATGGAGAACGCCCAGTGATACTGATTTAATTTATGAGTTTGGTTTACTCTGTGTTATTCCGAAAGAGATTCAAAGTCTTCCTGAGAAATATCTGGGGTCGCCTCACTGTTCCCAGCTGTGATATTGTAAGGGTAAGCAATCAGGTCCTACAGGGGCAGCTGGGTGGCTCAATCGGTTAAGCACCTGACTCTTGGTTTCTGCTCAGGTCATTATCTCACAGTTTATGAGTTTGAGCCCCACATCCAGCTCTGCCCTGACAGCATGGAGCCTGCTTGGGATTCTCTCTCCTTCTCTCTCTCTCTCTCTCTCTCTCTCTCTCTCTCTGTCTCCCCTTCCCCAACTCATACTGTCTCTGTCTCTCTCAAAATAAATAAAACTTAAAAAAAAATCAGGTCCTACACCAAACTCTGTTTCTTCAGGAGTCTCAGAGTAAAAAATTTCTTTTTCCCCAACAATAAATGTAAACCTGCAGAATATGGATTTACCATGAATGAAAAAATATTTAGATTCCACAAAAGCTAAGAACTTGGTTCACCTTGTAGACTTGAACTTCTCTTATAGACTCTTGCAGAATTTCATTCTAAATGGACTTGAATATTTGGTTTCTTACACGTACAAGCAGTAAACACTGACTTGAAAGAATTTATATGTATGTTTTAACCTATGAAGAACAGTATACATATCTACATAGTTTACATATGCCTTCATTATATGCTTAAGCAGTTGAATTTTGTCCTCACTGAGTGCTTTCACAAAAACCAGCTCCTTTGTATGGAGAAAACAATAATTTAATATGTATTCTGTGCAGGGCACAATATTAAGTAGACTAAAATGTCTGGATATAGTTTAGCTTATCTGAAACTCCTTTGAAAATGTTTAACCTGTAAAATAAGGCTGCTGCAAACATTTTCCAGGGATAATTTCAGAAATATAAACTATATTTGGAAAACTTCCTGCCTCTAAACCTGAAAAAAAAAACCCTGGAAAAAAAGAATTCACAAAACACAGCTTAGCAAGTTGTTCTATCAGACAAATATAATTTTCTAAAATTCAATAAACCACAGTGGTTTATTGGTCCCTTGGTCATGGCACATGTTTAGAAAACTCTACCGTGACCATGGGTAACTACTCCTGTGAACCTCTTCCCTAAAAGGAAAAAAAAATGGCCTGCTGCTTGAAAGAAAACAAGTAACTTTTTGTTTTTCAGTTTTTTAAAGATAAGAATTAGCAAAAAGCAAATTGATGCAATTTTAGATTTGAACAGAAAAGAGAGGGGCACCTGGATGGCTCAGTCGGTTGAGCATCCAACTTCGGCTCAGGTCATGATCTCGCGGTTCATGGGTTCGAACCCCATGTCGGGCTCTTTGCTGACAGCCAGCTCAGAGTCTGGAGTGTGCTTCAGATTCTGTGTCTCCCTCTCTCTCTGACCCTCCCTTTCTCACGCTGTCTCTCTCTCTCTCAGATATAAATAAAACATTAAAAAATTTTTTTTAAAGAAAGAAAAGAGAATCTATGGCTTACATGAAATATTTCTTAACCCAATGTCATCAATAACCCTAATGCCAGATCCAACAAAAAGCTTTTCAAATCTTGTCTTAATCTCATGGACACATTCAGCGGCACCGACCACTTTCTGTTGAGCCATTCTGGCTTTGGGATTGAAATCCTCTTGGGCTCCAAGTACTCTACTCTTTTTAGACTGCCCTTCTCAGAGTCCTTACCTGACTATTTTCTCAGTTCAGCCTTAAATATTAGCAGATTCTAGGATTCTGTTTATAACCTGCTTCTCTTCATACCTTCTGAACACTGAGCTATTTCTTCTATGCACCAATTCTTAAACTCTGTTCTCTCCAGCCTTGATCCTATTTCTGACCTCAATGTTTACATTTTCATGTATTTACAAGAATGTTTTTTGTATTTACAAGAACTTTTATGTGTGTTCTACATAGATATGTCAAAGGCACTCCAAATTCAAGGATTCCAAAGCAGAACCTTTGCCTGGCCAGTTTTCCCTACAGGGATGGATGCTGTCAAGATATGATTACTCGTTCTTTAGTTGAGTGACTTAGAATGACCTCTCAAGGCACGCTTCTAAGTCTAAAATATGTACCCTTACCTAACAGCTTTGTAGAACTCCAGGTTTATAAGTGTGTTACATATTATCTTTTTTCACAACCCAGATAACTAATGTGAAGGCAATGTGAGACTAGAATTACAAGTATAACACAGATATTGAATGCACTAACTCACCAACACTTCATAATTTAATTCAGACAGGAAAAATCAGACAAACACCCTATTTATATGTAATATACTGTAACTGCACAGACTTGCACTTGAAAGACTTGACAGCGGAATTGGAGAAGGTGACCTTTTGCCAATCCACAGTTACTGCAGTCATTTTAGCTACATTAGAAATGTTAGAATGTGCATGCAAAACTAGGTTCACCAAGCTATTTCATAAATTATTTAAAATTCAAATAATGATGTCTTGTCTCTTGATACGTTATTGACAACTTTTTCAGTAGGCTCCACACCCACTGTGGAGCCCAGAGCAGGGCTTAAACTCATGAGATCAAGACCTGAACTGAGATTGAGGACACTTAACCAACTGAGCCATCCAGGTGCCCCTATAATTTCTTTTTATTTTTTTAATGTCTTTATTTTATTTTGAGAGACAGAGAGCAAGCGAGGGGAGGGGGGTGCAGAGAGAGAGGGAGACACAGAATCTGAAGCAGGCTCCAGGCTCTGAGCTGTCAGCACAGAGCCCAATGCAGGGCTTGAACCCACGGACTGTGAGATCATGACCTGAGCCGAAGTCGGACGGTTTAACTGACTGAGCCACCCAGGCGCCCCAATTTCTTAATAACAGTTTTAGTTTTCGATTTCACCATAGTTATTCATAACTGTGGTTTATTTCAACTGAGTCAATAATGTAGCAGCAGTATTAGCAATAGTGGGACATTTAGAGTTAGGAAAGACTCTAGGAAGATATAACAATTCATCTCCAATTTTGAAATTCCTTTTACAGCAATAGTAAATGAATGACCATCAAACCTACCTATACTTTTATACCCTCAGTCTGAGTACATTCACCATATCCTGAAAGCAGTCATTCCATTTTTGGGTGCCTCTAAAGTTAGTAGATCCTCACCTAAAGCTGAAATAGTCTTCTTTAAACATTTACTGACCATCCGGGATCTGTCCTCCTTTCTGACACAGAACAAATGCATATTCACTTTCATGTGAGAAAGTATGAAGGGGTAAATCCTAAAACTGTGTCAGCTATTTTATGACCAGTAGGAGTTGACCAATAAAATCACAGAAAGGCCACTCCAGCACACTGACCTTTAAAAGCTGCTGAATCAAGCTTAAAACCAATGACATTCTGGTTTTGTTATGTAAAGAAATGTCTTTGAGTTTAAGCCACCCATCATTAGGACTTTTCTTACTTGTAACAGGACACAATGGAACTGACATAGAATAGTTGTAATCATTTGACTGTACTTCTCTGGGGATGTAGGAATTTTTCAAGGCTTTTCTTACAGTGTGGGTCCTGAAATAAGCACTGCTCCAAAAATCTGCCCAGGATCTGTGCCAAAGATTTGAATGCTATCCATCATTAATGTGGCCTCATGTGTTGCTAGAAATTTAAGAAACTACATCATATTTAATATGTGATCAACTAAACTGTTATTTTCCCATAAACTGTAAAATCCATATATAACTTATACTTATGCAACATACTTTTTTTTAACATAAATAAGCTTGAGATGAATTCAGTACACACAGAAATTAGATTTCTATTGAATGTGTTACTATGTGTAACTCAGTGACAATCTACAATTGTTGCCTTTAGGTGCCCTTGTAAGAGCGGCAATACATTGCTAAGGAAATATAAAGATGACCTGATATATAATTATAATAATGAAATACTTATGATAGCAACTATCACAGGGAAAGCTCAAATAGACCTGTGTCCACATGCTTCTCCCCACCCCCAACTTCCTGGCCTGAGCAGCTACAATCAACTTCGTTTCTTCAGCTGTTGTTGCCTCTTCCCACAGTGTTGGGAAGTGACCGTCCCTGGCGGCTCTCTTTCTATTCCCAAGTTTTCACTCTTCTTGCAGAGATAACATTATTTCTGCCTTGAAAACTTCATTGATACATGCCTTCAACTGGAGAATTAGTCATCTCAGCCCACTCAAAGAAAGGCCATCTTAAGTATCAAGAAAGAGGAGAAAGAGAATGAACAGGCAGCATAGAAATGCAAAAACAGAACGGCTAGAACCAGCCAGAAAAGATGGAGAAGCATAGTTCACTCAGCCCCAGAGCAAAAAGACATCTTCCCTGTCCTGGGGCTCCAGCCTATCTTCACTGGGAGGAACATCGCTTGGCCTGGGACGAGAGATGAAGAGGTTCTGGGCTCTTGGTCAGAGGCTATCAAGACGAGATAAGATCTACGATCTCTTTAGGCTATAAGAAATATGTATGTATACATCACAAATTGTTGAAAATACATAAATATGGATTTAGGTATTTTGGAAATATGGAATTACAGAAATACAAAATCACTTAAAATATTGGCATTTAGTATAGTTTCAAAAAATGTTTTCAGGGGTTTTGGGAGAGGGGGCACTAGTCAATAGACATGTGAGATTTAGGAACTTCTATCACCTTTGGTCCAGCTCTGATCTTAAAATACTGGAAAGAAAATGATGGGTCTCAGAGAAGGGGAACCAGGCAAGTGGTTGGTATCATGTGGCTCTAGATTCAGTAGGGTTGAGCGAGATCCTTTAGGTAATCTTTCTAAGTTGTCCAGCAGATTTGCCATGATCAAGGGGAGGCAAGAATTCTGTACTTTTTTTTTTCCCCGAACATAAAAAACCACATTTCAATAGTAGTGACTTAAGTAAATGGAGCATGAAACAATGAGGACTCCAGCACCAGGCCAGCCTTAAAAACCTGAAAATATAAGCAAAACTAGTATTCTCAAATAAGTGAAATTAAGTTTAAAATAGAACAAAACAAAAGAACTTTTATGGCTTCAGAAAGTCAAGGGAATTTTTTTTTCTTTTTAAATGATTCTAGTATTTACTTTGCCTCTAAAAGTATACATCTGGAGTGAGAGGACAAATGGCCCTTTACACCAATGCTGGCTGCTCTTCAGCAGCAATCACTAAACTAAATTACTAAGTCCTTTCATTGAAAAATGATATCAAATACCAAATGAAGAGTATAACTTCAAAACTCACTGGAGCACCTTTGTGGTCACAATTTGCTAAATGAGTCTTTCCACTTAAGGTCTAATGTAAAATAGTAATAAAAGGAAATTATTTTAGAGTGAGTGATTATACTAAAGCAATGTTGCAATTTATATGGTTGGAACAGAGTAGCAACTGGTGATTAGCTCGTAACTACTTCTGAAATTACACTTCTGTTGAATATATTATTACATGTAGTGCAGTGACAGCCTACAATTGTTAACTTCATGTGGGTACTTTTTATAGAATAAATCAAAAGCCAACGACTTCACAAATGGTCATTTGTTTCTGGAAGAGATTTGGGGACCGTGTGGGTGTATGAAACTAATTTCTATGACACGGAAAACCAATTCAAAGAGAAGAAAGCAGACTCTGTACAAAAGCATCTGTGTTTTTTTAATAATCTTTGAATATTCATATCTGTATCTTAGAAACCCCTTAAACATATTCGTTTAGCGAGTCTTATATAATTTCATACTTGGTGGTAACCCAAGGCCCATTTGTTATCACTGGTGATTGATTCACTGTTGTAGGGCTGGAGGTCAAGGGTCAGAAAGTGTCCCTCATGAATAGCAACCACAGCAGCTGCACAGCAAGAGAATCCTGGGGCTCAACAGGACTGCTGGTGGCCAAGAAGTCAAAGTCTCTCCCACTTCCATCCCATCCCCTAGTGGTTCCTGGCTGATGTCAGAATTAGGAAGCCTCTGCCACATGCTGAGTGCAGTGACTTTACAGTGTTTCACCCTTTGGGGGAAAGCCACTTTGCCATTATTCTGCCACATCTTGGTGCAGATGAAGTAAGCAAACCCTGATGTTTTTAATGTTTATTTATATTTTAGAGAGAGAGAGCGAGCAGGGGAGGGGCAGAGAGAGATGGAGACAGAATCGAAGCAGGCTCCAGACTCTGAGCTGTTGGCATAGAACTCAATGTGGGGATCAAACCCATGAACCGTGAGATCACAACCTGAGCCGAAGACAAATGCTTAACCAACTTAGCCATCAGGTGCCTCAGGCAAACCCTGATTTTAAGCAAAAACATAACAAATATATAAATTCAGAGTTGGAAAGTCTTTTTTGGAACTAAATCACACTATTCGGGATAAGAAGTATTTAGCTCAATACTAAGTTAGGTTCTTAGTGAACATGTTATTCATTGTCCCTAAGACTCAGTGACCTGAGACAATACTGAAGAAGTAGACATAGCTTGTAGACTTACCATCTAAAGGCAATGGTCAGTCACAGGAGATATTAAGAGACACAATAATAATTGAGTTATTCTAGAGCTCACACTCTATGCAAGTAAATAATGGCAAAAATACTTTGCACCTGCAAAAAGGCCATTGCACATCTGGGAACAGGTGATGAACTACCCTGGAGCAGAGAATTGAGAGGACCTGTTGACTGACTGCAGAGTCAAGAGAGAAAGAGAATGGTCCAGTGGTTCTTTCTTGAACTACTTAGTAGCTAGTAGTGGCATTTATAAAATAAAACAGGTTAATGGGAAATCTTTTCAATCGTGGCCTGTACTAAAGCATGAAAAACAATTTTATTTACCTTACCAAAATTCAATGTAGAAGCAAATGCTCAAGAATGAGTTTTGCCCCCAATTTTCAAATATTAAGTACTATTCTTAGCCCTTGAACCTTTGGACAAGGCTATCTCTTCCACAAAGAAACCTGAGATGCTCACACAATTTGGGAGCTTTTTATTCAACAACATGGATGTGCTGACACAGCGCCACTTAAAGCGGATGCCCTGTAGCAAGGCTCTAACATCACAAAGTAAATGACGATCACTGAAGAACACAGGGGAGCCCCACTTCTGGCTCCTCTCTTAACCCCTATCTTCCTAACAGACACAGCTCCAACATCACACAGAAGCAAGGAAGCTGCATCAGCAGAAGAGAAGTTTCTCTTCCCTTCTCTGGATTATGCCCTTTAAGAAATGGCTAAGCACCCTGCTGAGAGCAGCCAACTGGCTGTGCTGAAAGACTATCCCCATTAAAATCAGGCCCTCAGTAATTATTCTAGTGAACATTTCAGACTCCATTCATGGTCTTACTTCTTTGCTATTTCCCAAGCTGGTCTTTGCTTGACAAACACGAGCAAATGCATGCCACCCCCATTTAGACTGTAGGCTTACTTCCCTGAGTATGCCAGGGCAGGTATCAATCACCCTTCTTTTATAAACTGAGTCCTCAGTCTGGATCTCAGGTGTACATCAGCTTCATTTTTGCTGAGTCTTTCCAGATGTGTCCACTTTAGCCTTAGACCAGCCCAGGCTACCTATTTCTGACATGTTCCTAACTCATAAACAACTCCAACTGTGATCCTGTTTAGAACTTAGCGGTCCCTTCTCCAAAATGTAACCTTAGCTCAAAATCCAAGATTTTGATGTGGAAACAAGAACGTCACTATATATATCATCATCTATCCTTTACTTTTAAACTACCTGAAATAATATTATGATCATCAGCAGTCACAAAAAATTAATGGACTAATTTGTTATTTAAATATAGACTTAGCAAATCAACATTAACAATGTTAACACTGTACATTAATCCAGAGCATAGTACGAAATCATGTGTAACAGAGTAAAACACATTTTAGTGGAGTAAATTTTTAAGGTTATTTCAACATAGGGATTTGAGATTTTCTTTTTAAATGCAAAAATACATTTATAATTATAAAATACTTACCTCCTTCCATCTATTGGCCTTCCATAAAGGGCATCTGACAGATCTACAAGCTTTGTGAGTTCGAGGTTTCTGTAGATGACTGCAATATTTTTCTTCTAATTTCCCTTGGAACTGGTCAATGCAAAGCACCTCGCGGTACTTCAAACCTTTACCACAAGAAGCTGAGCACTAGAAAATAAATGAATGCACTTGATTTATTTGACTAATTATCTTTAAAATGTACAAAATGAAGCAATCAAAACATCATTGTTTTGATGTTTTCATTAAGATATACATGGATATTTCT
Organism: Hyaena hyaena; assembly: GCF_003009895.1. Lineage (NCBI taxonomy): Eukaryota > Metazoa > Chordata > Mammalia > Carnivora > Hyaenidae > Hyaena > Hyaena hyaena. The sequence goes on along the minus strand of NW_024081981.1, from coordinate 175,475 downwards.
AACTGGAAAGAATTTAAAATTTGTCCATCTTCCCTGGACCATCAATGGACATTGAAGTACATTGATGGACATAGGCTATCCATTAATTCCATAAAAAGTGTTGTCTACAGTATACCAAGTGTTCTTCTGGTACATAAATGGTTTAGATTTCTTAAGGTTAAAGACTATCTGAAGCTAACTCCTGTTATCACACATGATCATTTAATTTCAATTTTGTATAGTTACAACCTATTCTATTTTTAACCCCATATGTTTCCCATACCGCAAAGTATGCTTAAGGTGTATAAAGAAAATGAAATGATTTCTCAATGCAGGGAACTGTGACTGAGAATGTATTTTTTTAACTGCAGTTCAGGTTTGGTTTTTGCATCAATCTGGAAAAATATCTTTCTGTACAATCAACCCTCCAATGTATTCATTAAAAAGATAACTGAAATCTCTATAAAGATATAAGTGAAACAATGACTTCATTTTTCAGCCAGTTGCCATGTAATGAGTGAGGCTAACACTATGTTGTGGAAAGAGCTTGGTCTCTTTGAAAGACCTCTGCCTTGGGGCGCCTGGGTGGCTTAGTCGGTTAAGCGTCCGACTGTTGCTTAGGTCATGATCTCGCGGTTCGTGGGTTCGAGCCCCGCGTCGGGCTCTGTGCTGACTGCCAGCTCAGAGCCTGGAGCCTGTTTCAGTCTGTGACTCCCTCTCTCCCTGACCCTCGCCTGCTCACGCTGTCTCTCTCTCTCTCCCTCCTAGAAATAAATAAAACATTAAAAAAAAAAAAAAAAAAAAAGAGCTCTGCCTCTTACTACCAGGGTGACTCGAGGCACTTTTCATAACCTGTCCAAGACTCAGTTTCTTCATTTATAAAGTGGGGATAATAACATCAATATTACAGTTTCATTATAAGGATGAGAGAAAGAATATGAAAGGTCTAATCCAGTCCTATTACACATGGTACATCCTCAATAAATATTAGCTTCCTTTTCTACTGTTTTCCTATATAACTTCAGGATGTTGGCAATTTTCAGCATGATATACGTACCAGGGAAAATTTAAGCAAAAACATGGATTCCAGACAACTCCTATCATACCTCCGAGATAGCTGTTCACATATGGTTTCATCTAGAAACATACACTGAGTTGTGAGATAGATAATATATTATACATTTTATCTATCAGTTCAAAGACTGTGAGGTTATCAGATACAGACTATTAAATGCTTAAAATATTTTAAATTAAAAAAATAGTTGGAAGATAATTTATCATTTTATATGATCTGCAATACTACATCTCATTTGTAGTATTAATTAATTTAATTAATTTAATTCAGTGTGTTGATTATTAAGACTTATTATCATATCTGGAATGTTCTCTTTAACACAACCTTACAGGTCACTAGGAACACACTTAATTCTGTGAAAATCTTTAAGGGATCTTTGTAACTTGTGTTAAGTATGCATTCTTTTCCTGTTGACCTTCTCTCTTGGATCTACTTATATGCTCTGCTCTTTCTGACTTGGGTACTTCTGTTTCTTGACTTCATTATCTGTTTTTCAAAGAGTATGCTACCTTTTATACCAGAAACACTACATATTATTGAGTATGAAGCATATATCATCAAGAAGCGTATATACATGTTCACACATGGAAAAAATGTTTTTCTCCTGAGGTATATATTATTTTTTCTAAGCTTTCGATCTTTAGAACAGAAAAGAATTCATTACTCTTCCTGTTAGCAAGAATTACTGTGGATAATTAAGATCAACACAATTGTTCTTATGGAAGATGTAAAAATATTTAGTAACTTACTTGTTCTATGAATATTATTGAGTTTCTACCATATACTCAGAGTTGAAGACACAGATTTGTTAAACACCTTTTGATTTTGCCCTTGATTTATTCTCAAAATATGTATAGTCTAAATAACACATACCATCTATTAAATCAATAATACCAAAGTAGATCTAGGTAATATTAAATCCAATAAAGATCAGAAAAAAACACAAGATATAAAGACCATTAAAATAACACAATAAAAATTATCAATTTAAGAAATTCTGAAAAGGTGCCATTCCTTTCTGGGATGTTTGATAAGTACTCAAGGAGAAGGTGATATTTAAAGTCAGTTTTGAAGAAGTAAGCTTGTCAATGGACAAAGATGGATGGTCATATATTTGTTTAATAAATCTTCTCTGGACGTTGCCCATGTGTCTGTTTTGTAAAATTCTGTGTTCTAACAGTGCCAGGAATCAAAGAATTTCACAGTAAATATGCAGGAAATTATTGATATTTTGGATAAAAAGGACCAGTTCATTTATTAAACTATGTACCATAAAGGGGAATACTGAAGATTCTGCTTTAGAATTCAGCAATATAGTTCTTCTATGAGCAGGAACTATAAACTCAGACTTTGCAGTACACTATCAAAGATTATTCTTAACAAAACCGAATACTCTCTTCTACTCTAACCCAAGATCAACTAATACTGTTATTAAACATAAATTTAAACATTATTTTACTCAAAAACGGACAATGGCTTTCTACTGCCTTCAATAGTAAATCAATACTTATATTCTTTTCTGCTTTCTTGATCCATTAAATTTCAGTCAACATACCTTTCTGACCTTATATTCTGTTACTTTTCAACACACACCTTTGCTCTACTTAGGCATAATATAATAACTTTCTCTTTAATGTGACATATTCACTCAACAAGAGTGGCTAATTCATATTATTTCCTTTTACCTCAATTAATCACTTCCCTTGATGCTTGCTAAATGTAATTTATCCTTAAAGCTCTAAGGCAATCCTATGTCTAAGGTAAATACATATCAATCTTTCACTTCTCTGATCTCTTCTGAGTCTCACTCTGGTTTTAGCACTTCATCATTTTCTACTTTTGTCACATTCTTTATCTACCCAGACTTCTGGAGGTCGAGGACCTTTCAGAGATTACCCATATCACCCACAAAAAGGCAGGTATAGTAAATATTGGCTGATTAATTGATGTTGATCTTTGGTGTAAGCAATTCCTTTTGTTTTTCTTAAACTCTAAGGTAATTTATTAACACATTTGAAATCCCTTGGAATATATTTACTGGTTTATGAGCACAAAGTTCTCTAGGAAAGATAGATAAAAAGTACAAAGAATTGCAAAATAAATTATGCTTGGTTGCACTTTTAAAGTAGAGCCCTTTTTCCTCAAGATTTGAAGAGGAGTAAGTATATTAAGCCTGATAACTTCTATATGATTTAAGTAAAAGAGACCATGTAATGCAAAGAATCATGTTTTAGTTGGAATGAGGTTGTCATAAAGTGAATAACTAGTGAAATGCTACCCTCTTCTTCTCAAACCACAATACATTCTGAGTTGCAAAGATACCACAAGTTGGCCCCTTGACAGGAATACTCAAACATAACAATTCTTTTCTTTGGTACCCCAGCAATTTTTTGTTTTTCTCTATTTTATATTCCTGATACCGTCCTACTCCCTTGAGATTTTACTAACGCTGTGTATTTTCCTGCATTCTCATCAAAAGAATTCTTAAAAATCACCCCTATCATTCTTAGTTAATATAGTCTTAAATTCTGAGATACTTTCATGAATGCTGTAGAATACTAAAAATAGAACACAATATACTTCAGAAGTGGTGACATTAAATACAAGTAACCTGAACTGATTATTCCTGTAAACCAGGTGAAGACAAATGTCTACTTAAGGAAAAAAGAAAATTTGAAACAAACATAGAATTTGCAAGCTCTGAAAATGAAATACAATCTCCAGAGTTGTGCAGGTTGGATGGCACTTTCAATTTCAAAATGGAAAGGTGGAATTCCTTAACTGTTCTAATATGATTCACTTTTTGTAACAAGTCTATTCTTGTTTCTAAAGTTGTACATAATTCCAGAATAAGATTACTTTTGATATTTGAGGTGTGGATTATTATTTTATTTGTAGAGATATTACAAAGGAGGAAATTAATTGACAGTTTGTGAAAGATGTTGATTCTAGAAACTTAAATTACTAAACAAAATAGGGAAATGAGGTTTATTTAACTCCAGTTCTAGGAAATGGATAACATCACCATCAGGTGCATGAAAAGGTGCTCAACATAATTAATCATCAGAGGAATAAAAATTAAGAGCATAATGAAATATCACATCACACTTATTGGGATGACCATTATCCAAAAAAGAATAAATAATTCTGGCGATGATGTGGAGAAAGGGAACCCTTGTGCACTGCTAGTGAGATTGTAAACTGGTACAGCTACCATAGAAAATAGTATAGAGGATTCTCAAAAAATTAAAAATAAAACTACCATGATCCATTTATTTTGAGAATTTATCCAAAGGAAAACATTAACTTCAAAAGATATCTTCACCCCTTACATTCATAGCATTATTTACAAAAGCCAAGACATGTAAACAACCTAGGTCCTTCAATGGATAAACAGATAAAGAAGTTACGGTAGGGGAACCTGGGTGGTTTGGTTGACTAAGCAGTTTTGGCTCAGGTCATGATCTCATGGTTAGTGGAATCCAGTCCCACATTGGCCTCTGCACTGATAGCATGGAGCTTGCTAAGGATTCTCTACCCCCTCCCCACTCACATGCTCTCTCTCTCAAAATAAATGAATACACTTAAATAACAAAAGGAGCTGTGGTATACATGTATACAATGTAATATTTTTCTGCCATAGAAAAAGAAAATCCTGCTATTTGCAATGAGATAGGTGGATCTTAGGGGCATTATGATAAGTGAAATAACTCAGAGAAAGATACTGTATGGTCTTACTTATACACAGAGTCTTAAATAAACAAAAACCAAAAAACTCAGAGATCAGATTTGTGGTTACCAGAGGTGGGGAAGGTGAGAGGGAGGAATTGGAGAAAGGTGATAAAAGGTAGAGACTTTATAAGCACTAGGGATGTAACATACAGCATGATGACTATAGTTAACACTGCTATAATATATATAGGAAATTGTTGAGAATAAATTGTAAGAGATCACAAGGAATTATGTTTGCTTTTTCTTAATTGTGACTATATGAGAGGATGGATACTAACTAAACTTGCAGCAGTGATCACTTCCCAATAGAAGTCAAACCATTATGTTGTACACCTTAAACTTTTTTTATTGATGTCAATTATATCTCAATAAAAATGGAAAAATTGGATGAAGTGAATTTTTGCTTTATTTCTAGCTAGCAAATCATCTGTCTCCTGACAGCAAGGACCATAGTTATCTGCTGAAAATGTGAAAGCCCACAGCCATATGTCTGGGTATCCTATCTACCCACTTGCTCATTGTGTGCCAGGTATTAGCCCATTTCCTGAGACAACCTACAACCCAGGAAAATCCACAACCAGGTGAGAAAAACATTCACACTATCATTTTGCTCTAGAAGAGCCAAACTCTCAGGAATGCAATCATTGCACATTACAAATCTAAATCCAAATATGCTTTATTACAAACCAGAAGTCATTTCCATCAAATGTGCCTGAAGAAGCATTAAACTACTGTGTATAAAATGGAGTGGTTTTGATTTAAACACAATGATATAATCAGGTATTGGAGTGTCTCTTGAAATAATCTGAGAGAATTAGTTGTCTTTTCCTTAGCCTTAAAGTGCCAATTCCAGAAGTATCGACAAATTTCTCAACATAGGAACATGTATTATTTATCTCTGATCTTTTGCGAAGCTGAACTGTGATATGCTTCTGTAGCAAAGATTAATTTTTAATGGAAAATTTTGACCATAACTATTTTGCAGGAGACCTTTTTAAATGTTTTGCTGATTATGGTAAATGTCCTTACAACACGATCACAAAACAAGATTTATCTATGAAATGACCTAATAGGGAAATAACAATTTTTTTGGATCAAGACAGACCATAAATTAGGTATTTTCTGGAATAAAACACTTGTGTGTATGTGTACATGCATATATGTTTTATCTATCCTTTTTTATTTTTAAGGAGCCTATAACATTCTTTAAGTAAAGTAAAGAGGCTGCATCTGAACCCAGGAACAGCATGGTCTTTGAAATCTTCAAGAAGCCAGTAGCATCTACACATCTAAGAGAAAAGCCTAATTTCAGTAAAATTTTAGATATTTTATGCAACTACTCTGTAATTAGCGGCATTCTCTACATTGGTGGAAAACTATTTTAAACAGAACTCCTCATTAGAGAAGTAAAACATTAATGTAGTTAGAATAAATAACCAGAATATAGAATCGAGTATCCCTGTGTTTAAACAAAACAAAAAAGACAAAATACGCATATTAAGAGTAGGGTGTCAGCTCTGTAAAATAGTACTGCTACTGTTCCTTTAATTCAATGCATATGTGCACTAAAGAGTAAGATACTAAATCTATCAACAGTGACCCTATTCATAGTATTTCCTGAAAGATTATACGTAGAGTTTTAAAACTAAATGGAGTTTGAAAATTCTTTTTAACCTGTTACAGACATTTTTTGACTATGCAGGTTTAATAAACCAAGACAGCATTTGGTCTTAAAAATAATCACTACTGAAATATTTCATATTCTATTGCATTGCCTCTGATTAAAGTTTGCAACTCCAGACATTTAAAATTTTTTAAAGTCAGATTGATTTGCAAAAGTGTTTTGACTACCAATTTAAGGGACAAAGAAATATATTATTAATATGTCCAGCAAACTTACATTACATTCATGTCATTGTAATAATTATTCATTTTTGAAGACAGAGCATGAGCGGGGGAGGGGCAAAGAAATCGAGAGAGACAGAGAGAGAGAGAGACAAAGAATATGAATTTGAAGCAGGCTCCAGGCTCTGAGCTGTCAGCACAGAGCCCAACTGGGGGCTCAAACTCACTGACCACGAGATCATGACCTGAGCTGAAGTCAGTAGCTTAACTAAGCCACACAGGTGCCCCAATAATTATAACATTTTAATTTCTATTTCATGTTCTAAATTGTTATTTCTAAATATATATATAGTATATAGTTATGCACATCCACAGTGAATTTATATTTCTAAGCTAACATGATTATCTCAATTATATTTCAATATGATATTGTCTATATTATGACTTTGAACAAGTTTTGTGATTATTTGCACTTTCAAATGTAAAACCTGAAGGAAGGTTGCAATCAATAACTAATGCATATACTTTACAGAAGTTTTCAATTATAAAATATTTTCTACATATAAAATATTAGAAAATTAGAAAAATCATTCCAGTGACAGATAACTAAAATACTCAATTATTTGATTAGTTTTGTTCAATAATAAGATTTGATGAATAATCATTACAAACATGCCAACATTAGTTATTGAACTCAGGTTTATTTTGCTCTAAGAAAGAGTAAATGTCATTTTTAAAATTTTTATTTAAATCCAAATTAGTTAACATGTAGTGTAATATTGGTTTCAGGAGGAGAATTTAGTGATTCATCACTTACATAGAACACCCAGTGCTCATCCCAAAAAATACCCATCACTCAGTAAATGTAATGTTAATTCAAAAGCACTATTTACAGTTAAAAAAATACAGGAAAAACTCCTAAGTTTAAACCTTGTAATTTATTCTTTTAGCTTTCTAATAATAGTTTGTGTGTACTATAAAGGGGTAACGAACATTTCAGACTCTTCTATAAAATCTGGTTATCAAGGGGAACTCATCTAAAGAGTTCTATTTAGAAATTTTATTGACTCACCGAGTAACATAAATCTTTGCAATTATACAGTAACAGGAAAAAATGTTTTTGTCAATATGAGAATAACATAAATGTCTAATTTTCATAAATCTTTTGGGGCCATTATTATAAGTTAACTTTTTTTTTTAAATGTCTTTATACAAATCACAACAACCAGGACATGACTTCTGAAAGACTATATGGCACATTCCAAGATGAAAACCCCACTCTTGTTCCCTGGGAGCCTACATCCAGAATCATGAGCCTCTGCCTCTCTGGATGAAACAAAGTAGAAAACTATTTAGTGTGGGTAGACCATAAAAAGCTAAAAAGATCAGAAAAATAACTAAAACATACCTTGATAAATTATTGACTTTTAAGGCATTAGTGTGGTAACATTTACAAAATTCTTAAACCCAAGTGTCAGCAGAATAGCAGGATTTGCCTTTTCAAGTTTCTACAAATGTTTTGTGCTAGCTGTGGGAGTTAACAGAAATAAAGCCAACAAGTTTGCTTTTAAGTAGGGTTATAATGGTCTGAAAAGGAATATGCACAGAGAGCTCTCAGATGAGAAATTAAAAAAGATCTATGAATGTTTTGATAAGGAAAAAGTCTTGAAGCAAGAATTTTTAGGTATTACTTTTAGTGAATTTAAGCTAATTTCAAATTATCTTAATTAGATTAAAATGAATTCTTTGTGTTAAATTTAAGGTGGGCTTTCATAGTTTTTACTACTGAAAAGTAGAAGGTAGAATAAAAGGGCATGGGATTTGGAATCAGACACCTACATTTGAGTTTCCATTGTCAGCTGAGTAACCTTGGGCTAGATGCTTAACCTTGATGACCTTTCTCATAATAAGGTGGCAATAATACCTACCTCAGGGTAGTTGTGAGATTAAAGGATAACATATGAATAACCTAAAAAGGTGCTTGACACAATACTCTAAATGCATATTAAACTTCCATTCCCCTTTTTCTTCCTTTCCCAATCCTTAGGAAATATTAAACTGGTGAAAATACAATCTATGGCATGGATTTCTCTATGCAACAGTTGAATGGAACATGGAGGTTGTTCAAGGCTCATACATTTAGATTTCATCCAATGGGGAGATAGAAGGATAATCACCCCCAATGGAATTCCAGTAAGATCCTATCTTGTTCTCCTTGAAAAACAAACTTTGTATACCCAAACACCGAAAAACACATCAGACATACCTTAAGTGATTGTCACAGTGGGCAACTGGAAGGGAAGACAAATAGATATCTGGTTAAAAAAATAACCAGTTTCAGTTAAAATTGGTGGAGTGAACATATGTATTCATTTCCCCTCCCTCAATCCCACAAAGGCAGAGTGAATTAAATAGATTTCAGTAACTATGGGAGACCAAAAGAGGATAAAGGGAATGAAGAAGACAAATATGAAGGAAGACAAAATTGTACCTGCACAGCCAGGAGGCTCAGCAGTGTATATTCTCCTGACTGGCCAGATCAGAGGCTTCTTCTCTGCAGAAATTAAATGGGGAGGAGGGGGAGGCTCTTGAATTGGAGATGATGGAGGAAAAATAATGGAATTCTACATGTTGAACTTTTGACCCTTACTTAGCCTGTCTTACTTACTCTTGCTCTCAGGTAAGGCATTAGAGGGTCCTCTGAGAAACTGGGTCTCCAAGAGTACGGACCTTCAAGAATTGACTTACAGGGAAACTCAGTCACTAAACTCTACCCAAATGCAGAGTTTCCAATCAATTCTTTAGTTTCTTCCTTTTCAATTATAAGAAACTGCAGAGAATCTTCAATTTTTGAAGCAAATCTTCATAAGGAAAACCAGAAAACCAGTCCCACCTTCACCCTGAAGAAAGTGTATGAAGGTTAAAGATATAATTAGGAATTGCCCCTCAAGAAAAATGTAATTAATATAAGAAAATTGATGTATGGAAGAAATAAGAATAGAATTCTATGACCCCAAAGCAAGCAGAATGCAAAGAAAAAGCTTCTGATAACTAAAAACATAACTAAAATAACTCAAGAGACAGTTTCCCACTCTGTGAAACCAAATGACAAAGGAGAATAAAAAGAATTAGGAGATAATTCCAAGAATTCCAACCTTCAACTAGAAGGAGTTCAATAAAGAATACCATTGCATAGAAATTATTTAAAAAAGAATACAACCAATTTTCTGAATACAAGTCTCCTTAATGTAACAAAATGGCTAGAAAACTGAATTTTAAACACACACAGTCATCTCACCATGAAATATTAGAATGACAGGGATAAAGATACCAAAAGCTTCAGCAGCAAAAGTATAAAGGGCATATAAAACAGATTCAAATTCAGAAACAGCAGACTTCAATACATAGATCAGAATGCTAGAAGATGCCTTACAAATTCTAAGGAAAATTTTATTTCATTCATGTGGAATCTAAGAAACAAAATAAAAAGATAAAGAAAACAAGACAAAGAAAAAAAAAGCCCACACCAGACTCTTAAATATACAGAACAAAATGGTGGTTGACAGAGGGTGTGGGTAGGAGAATGAGTGAATGAGAAAGGAGATTAAGAGGTACAAACTTCCAGTTACAAAATACAGAAGTCACAGAGAAGTACAGCACACTAATTTGAAAAGATATATGCACCCCTACGTTTACTGCAGCCTTAGTGACAATAGCCAAGATATGGAAGCAGCCCAAGTGTCCGCTCATAGATGAATGGATAAAGATGTGTGTATACACAATGGAATGTTACTCAGCTATAAAAATGAATGAGATATTGCATTTGCAGCAACATGCTTGAACCTAGAGAGTATAACATTAAGTGCAATAAGTCGGATGGAAAGACAAGTACCATATGATTTTACTCATATGTGGAATTTAGGAAACAAAAACCAAAAAGGAGACCAAAAAAGCCACTGAAATACAGAGCACTAGTGGTTGCTGAAGGAAGGTGGCTGGGGGGATGGGTGAGATGGATAAAAAGGATTAAGACTACACTTGTTATGAGCACTAATGTACAAAATTATAGAATTATGTTGCACACCCGAAATATACCATGTGTTAATTATACTTAAATTATGAAACAAACTTGAGGGAAATTATTCTCAAACTAGAATTCTATAACCATTCAAATTATTAATCATGTATGAAGACTGATTAAAGATAGTTTCAGGTTTGCAAGATGGAAAAATGTGAGCTCTCATTTTTCTTTTTTTAGGAAGACATGAGTAAAAGTGTTTTGGAGAGAGTAAATTAAAATTTTTTTTAATGTTTATTTTTGAGAGACAGAGAGAAAGACCATGAGTGGGGGAGGGCCAGAGAGAGGAATCCAAAGCAGCTCCAGGCACTGAGCTGTGAGCACAGAGTCCAACCAGGGGCTGGAACTCACAAACTGCCAGATCATGACCTGAGCTGAAGTCAGACGCTTCACCAACTGAGCCACCCAGACGCCCCTAGAGAGAGTAAGTTTTAAAAAGAAATATGAAGGGGAGCCTGGGTGGCCCAGTCGGTGAAGCGTCCGACTTTCGCTTAGGTCATGATCCTGCGGTTCGTGGGTTCAAGCCCTGCGTCGGGCTCTGTGCTGACTGCCAGCTCAGAGCCTGGAGCCTATTTCGGAGTCTGGGTCTCCCTCTCTCTCTGACCCTCCCCTCTTCACGCTGTCTCTCTCCTAGAAATAAATAAAAATGTTTAAAAAGATAAAAAGAAAAAATAAATATGTGATGCAAGAAAAACTCATCAAAATTGAAGATGAGTGAAAAGACTTTCACAGGATGAGAGACTAGTATGACTGGGTTATGTTCAGATGAGAGGTGGAAGAGTTTATTTTGGAGGAAGGTCTCTGCAAGAGGGAATATCCGGGCATTGTAGAAAAAAATGTTCATGGGGATTTTACATACCCATCTGTTCAGGCACTTGAAAGAATAGTGATTAAATATTTAAAAAAAAACTAAGCAAATTTTTAAAAAAAGCTATTATTAACTCCAGAGAAATTAAAGAGTTTGTAAGAAAGGAGCAGTGCTTCAAAGTACACTAGAGTATAGATGGTAGCATAAGGTGTACTATTAACTGATATTTATTTGGAAGATGGGATTAGAGAATTATTGGTCATTTAAGGGAGGTAGAGCCTCAACTTCTGTTAAATGAAGCCAATAATGTTTTTTGATGCATCAAGAAATAGCAAATATTTCTATTTCTCAAACAGCCTATTAATAGGAAATATGGAAGAAAACAAATCAAAGGATTTAAAGATTATTTCTGGGGTAGGAAACACTGTGCAAGGAGATAACTTTTTCTTTATCAACATTTTAGCACCATCTCTTAACCATGTACACATGTCATAGTAATAAGACTATTCAAAACTATAATCAGTGATATTTGGCTCATTAATGGAGATTAAGGGCAAGCTGGAGACTTGTCTCTAATGGTATGTTCTAGAACTCTAGATCCACTCTATTGTGGAGGGCACTATTAGGTACTTTATGAAGACACGGAAAACATGCTTCCTGATTGACTTGTGATATGAAGTTGAGAACTTATTTAAAAGATAGGAGATTTAAACAAAGACTTGAAACTAAAAAAAAAGGATGAGAATTAAAAAGTAAATGAACTGAGGCTATTAGGGAAGAAATAAAAATACATTGGCTTAAAAACATTATCTACTGCTAAGCATAAATAATATGATTAATGACAGTATCACATGTGATACATATCCGTTTGTACTGACCTAAGATCAGTATAAGAAAACTGGGAGACTACTAAGAACAAATTTGAGGGACACCTGGGTGGCTCAGTCAGTTGAGTGTCACACTCAATTTCAGCTTGGGTTATGATTCCAGGGTCAGAGGATCAAGCCCCACAGCAGGCTCTGCACTAAGCATGGAGCCTGCTTAATGTTGGTTCTCTCTCGCTCCGTCTCCCTCCCCCCTCGTCTCTCCCCTCTCCTCACTCATGCAATCTAAAATAAATTTGTTGCAATATTGAATATATTGGGTGCAGCATTCATACCAAGGGTGGATTTATTTGTTATAGTTGACCATTTTGCTAACAAATTCTAAACGCCAGATTTTGAGAGTAATAACAAAGGAGAGTGGGATGGTTAAAGAATTAAAATAGATCTATTTAACCAAAAAAACAGATGAATAGCTGTCCTCAAATATTTGCCCTGGTGAGGAGGAATTTAGTACATTCTTACTTCAGTGTGCAGAATGAGAATTACAGGTCAATATTTCATATACATCAGTCTTAGCTCAAAACAAACAATCATACAATTTTTCCTGTGTTGTGGTTTGGTCTCCAACTTAAAGATTCACTAGACATCAAAACTATATACTCCAGTTGAGAAAATTGAATTTATGCTCTGTGTAGGATAAAAAAATTAGAATTCTCTCCCAATTTTAAAGACATGATACCAGAGACAGACCGACCGACCAATCAGTGGTTTTCAAATATTTTAAGAATCACAATTTGATGCTTTACATATTTAATGGGTTGATAAAAAGTCTATTATTTGCACAAATGAGAAAATGCAAATTTATGCAAACCTGGATTATTGGGCATCTTTGGTAAAAGGAGAATATGCAATTCTTTAGTTCTTAAGAATTACCAAATAAATCTCATAGTTTTAGACTGCCTTTTACTGTGACACCAATTACCTGAATGGAATCCTGAAGTTATTCCCAGGCTTCAAAATATCAGCTTATGAGAAAATAGACTTCCAAAAAGAACCTGCGTTTTATTATCATAACCACAAGCTAAAATTGAACTAATTTCTCTTTAAGTTCTCTAGAGTTTTCCTAAGCATTAAAATATATATATTGAAAAAACACTTTCCTAATGTATACATGAGATTTACTCAAATTTTCTCTATGTTTTGACTTAGGAACTATAAAATATTCTCATAGTTGGACAGTGACAAAAATCTGAATATTTAATTTCATAAAATGCAAAAGAAATTCCAAGGCTGTCAATATAAACCATAATCTTACCTGACCTACTTTACTGTATCTAATATAAAGGGAATATCTTAACAAAATTGGATATTAGGATGATTTTCATGCATAAATTGTCAGCAAAAATAGCTAGATTTTCTACCAAAATAGGCCCACACATTAAAGATGTTGAAAGCCTACAACTCAACAGTAAAGAATTTTCCATCAGATGGCATAGTGGGAACTTGCTCTGCTGGCAGAGTAGGAACTTGTTGTGCTGGCAGAGTAGGGAGTCATTTTTTATTAATGTGGGAGTATAGATTTCCCTTTATTCTTCCACTCTCCTAAAAATATAGTACATTATCATTAACACAGTATAATTTGCATTTTAATTCTTATACTATATTTAATTCTTACACTATATTTAATGGTTTATTATTCATGCAAAATACCTTCTGGTTCTACCTATAAAATACTATATTTGGCTTTAGGATAGATAAAATCTACTGTAATAGAAGAAAACTTCCTTAAATATATGTTTATACCCTGAAGAAAAGTATAAGCTACTAATAGAAATGATACCACTGTGGGCCTTTTTCTGACAATTTTAATAATTACACCAATGTTATGTCCCACAGAAATCTAAATGTTTGATGCAATATTTTCAATTATTTATATTTTGGAACCCGTGTTGGAACTATAGTATTTGCTGTTAAATAAAATCCCATTAAAAGGAACATTTGTCTCAAAAAGAAATGAGAATCATCTCTACACATAATGAGCATTGGGTGTTGTGAAGAGTCACTGAATTCTGTACTTCAAATATTACATTATAGTCTAACTGGAATTTAAATAAAAATTTGAGGGAAAAACTAAAAAAAAAAAACCACATAGCTCAAAAAAGGCATTTATATATGCCCAACTTTTTAGCCTTCTCTAAAATTCTAAATATGACTCACAAGATTATCTGCTGATAAAATGTTTAATTTATAATTCTCATAGGCTCATTTCATAGTTTATATGATTACTATTAATACATTTAGATTTCAAATAAAATTGAGAAAAGTCAAGTAAAATCAATATTTGTCATAAAAGAATCATGTCAACTTAAGTCAATATTATCTAGTTTGTTTCATTGCTTTTTCTAATACTTGGTTTTCTCATACTCCATCATTAAAATCATTTCCAGATAGTAAGCAGCAGCAGGCCATTTGTCAGTATAGTGATACCATGTTAAATATTTGTGTGCTTTAATAAAAGAAAAATGCTACAAAGTAACTTCCAAGTCAGGACACAGAATATGAATTTTCCAAAGCCCTCCATATGTGTCTCACAATAGCACCCTTCCCTATTTTAGAAACAATTGCAACCCCTAGTGTTTATTAATTCTATCCTTTATTTTTTTCATAGGTTTAAAATTATGTCTGTTGTATCTGTAAGGTTTCAAACTGGAAAGGAAAACCACTATGTTATGAAATATGAATTATATTATACAAATTAGTCCTTATACAATTGTGGGAGATGAAGAAGTCCAAAAAGGATCAGAAAAACCAACAATGCTTGGTGTTATTAACACATCAGAGCTGGCAGGATGCTAGGCATGTCCAGCTACTAGAAGTACAAAGACGCTTGGTGGAATACTACAAGGAAGGTCATTGGCTCTTGGGGATACTGCCTTATATGTAATATGCATATAAATTTCTTCCATATCTTGTATAGTCTGGTAACTCACTTCTTTTTAGTGCTGAATACTATTCCATTGCCTGAATATACCACAGTTTATCCACTCACCAACTAAAGGAAATTTTTGTTGCTTCCAATTTTTAGTAATTGTAAATTAACTACTATAAACAGAAAAAGCATGCTTGTTTAGTCTTTACTAGCTGTAAGATGTAATATCTAATCTCCAGATCCATTCCTATTGGTCTTCACTGTAGCAAGGGCTTTGTAAATATCCCTGACACACTGTAACTGCCACGTAAATATCTACGGAATGAATAAATGAAATAGAAATTCATGCAAGTTATAAATGGAAAAGTCTGATTAATATCAAGTGATGACAAGGATGTGGAATAACTGAAATTCTCATTCAACCATCCTAAGAAAACTGATATTAAGCACAAATCTGTGTACACACCAAAGATTCAACTGTCTACATATCCAACAGATCTGCATACATGTTGGTCAAAAACATAGGCGAGAAATGTTCTTAACAGCATTATTTGTAAGTTTCAATTTTAAAAATAAAAGACTATTTGTAAGTCTCATTAAAGTTTCAAATGCTTGTAAGTTAACCGTATAAATCATATTCCTGTGTCATACAATTGTATATTCATACTAGAATGAAATGACAATTACAATACGAATATCATAATTTTGTGACTCAACTTATCTAAGTTCTATTCATACAAATTTCAAAGACAGGCAAACTTATCTATGATATTCGATGTCTGAATAGAGGTTACCTTTGTGGGGGGCAATAGTGACTACAATGGGGTACACGGGAGAATTTATAGGGAGCTGGTATTCTTGGTTTGGGTGCTGACTACACAGATGTGTTCACTTTGGAAAATTCATCGAACTGTATCTTTGACTTAACATTTTGCTGGATAAGGGTGCCTGGGTGGTGGCTCAATAAGTTAAGCGTCTGACTTCCGCTCAGGTCATGATCTTGCAGTCCCTGAGTTCGAGCCCTGCATCAGGCTCTGTGCTAACAGCTCAGAGCCTGGAGCCTGCTTTGGATTCTGAAACTCCGTCTCTGCACTCTCAAAAATAAACATTAAAAAAAAATTTTTTTGCTGGATGTCACATTTCCATCAAAGTTTAGTTAAAACACACACACACACACACACACACAACTCCAGCCCAAATTGATTTCTCTTATACTAGAGTATAACTTGCTTTAGATCTTGTTTCAGATTGTTCAATGTGTTATTAGCCTTAGATAGTATTAGGGTTTTTAGCTCTTGAAGAATTATTTGGTAAGTGATAATAAGCAAAATACATCAAGCCTTTAAGTAATGGGCCTGAATGACAACAACCTTACCTACTGTTCCATTTAGCTCTAAAAAAAAATGTCCTCTTTAGGTAGTCACTGTTTTTATGCCAAGAAAATAAAATCTTGTTTCTTGACATGTTAACTCCATAGTTCACTCATTAATATCATAGTAGTCTTGATCCAAACCTAGACATTCTACCACCACAATGGTACACCAAGCCACAAGATCTAGGACAAACTTAATATGTAAGTTGCAGCAGGCTTAAGATTAGTGACCTCTGTCCAATCTCTTCTCGTAAATGAAACTTTACATTTCTCTTGGTGAAGTCAAGAATATATTCCCTTACATAAGACTAATATAAAACCAGCTTATGCACCATTAAATACACCATCAATTTGCAGTTTGTAATCCTAGTACTCTCAAAGTAACTTCTTGACTCAGTGTCCAAATCTAATGGACTTTTCTCAACTTTATTCTCTTGACAACAAAGTTCTTGACAGCATGTTCTCTTGTAGATCTTTTCCTTCCATCCTCCAAATGCCATCTCACCTTTTGACCAAAAACAGTCCCATCAATACCTCTACTGCCTGCTTCTCCACAACTTGACTGTTTTAACCATAAGTATGTAAATAACTGAATGGTCCCTAAGTCACCACTCTTTACTCCTCTTGGACTTCCCATCTCCAGCCGGTCATATTTTCAATGTACTTATGTTTTATAAGGATTGTCTGATAATCTTCCTAAAACACAGCTTTCACACCCATTCCAAAAAACTCAGTGGTTTAATATATTTATAGAAAATTTAAATTTTTAAAAATCTCAAGCATGATTCCCTATTGATCCTCCATGATAGGACCTCAAGTCATAAATGTCATTTACTTAACAGTGTAATATTAGTTTCATGTGTACAGTTCAGTGACTCAACACTTGCATACAACACCTGGTGCTCATCACAAGTTCACTCCTTAATCCCCATCACCTATTTAGCCCATCTCCCCACCCACCTCCTCTCTGATAACCATCAGTTTGTTCTCTGTAGTTAAGAGTCTGCTTCCTGGTTTGCATCTTTACCCTTACACCATGTTTGTTTTTGTTTCTTAAGTTCCACATAGGAGTGAAATCACATGGTATTTGTCTTGACTGCCCAAGTCATACTTCCACCCCCCATCTCTGAAACAAACCACCGTTTCTGGTGTCTGGCATTGCTAAGGAATAGTCTCCTACCCCAACTCCTACCCCATCAAGGCCAACCCCTTCTCCATAAATCCTTTCATGTTCCTGCAACTGAAAAACCTACTTCCTGACTTCCTGACTTCCAATAGCCTCGGTCTCTGCCTTATTTGGGTGTATATTTTCACCTAAACTTTGAGTCCTTTGAGAAGAGATTATCTTTAGTTTTCTACAATTCCTAACCCAGTGCCTGATACAGATAGGCTCTAAATGATCTTGAATAGACATGGGATTTTTTTTGCCATTTTAGTGGCCACGATTCTCTTCATAGTCACTTCTACACTCTGAGTTTTCCTGAGTCACAACTGCAATATAAAAGCCCAGAAAAATAAAAATTCAGAACAGCCTTAGAGGATTATTTTAGAACTGTTTACAACTGGTAGAAAAGAACTTATACAGTCTGCCAGAAACTTTGTAATGGTTCATTTCTCACAAATGTATCATGATGTAGGAGACTTAGTACAAAGGTCCCATTACAATATGATGTGATCACATACCTTCTTGAACACATCATACTAGATGTAGGATTGAGGCAAATTGGGGCAGGGGTTTAAGAACAATCTTGGGGATGGGGGAGGGAGAACAACCAGGAAGCAGGTTTCTATGGAAATAAAGGTAATTTCAATCTCAGCTGTAATTTAGGAGGTTTAAGGGAGGTTACCAAACTTTACTCAGATTTCTGTGAGGCATGAAGTCTTTCAGAAGTCAGAGGTGACAAGGTGATTCAATGGAGTACCAACAAAATTTCTTGCTTATATTTGTGTTTGCCATCCTGACACATAACTCTGCCATTCCACTTTGTGTACCAACTGTAGTCTATATACGCCCAATTAGGAAGATAAGTGGCTTATATGTATAGACCCAATACTCAAGAGCCATGACAAACCTTTGTTTTAGGCCGAGTTTTGCTGGTTGTGTTCAAATTTGTGATTCATCTTGATGAGCCCCTGTGATAATCTATTACAAAAAGGCTTGTTCCAAATTTTTCTGAGTGTAATACCTAATACTTGAAAAGATAGACTCAATTTCTCCTTTAAAGTAGATACTTTGAAATGGATGAAAGAGCAATAGTTTTCAGAAATTTCTTCTTCCTAGAGCATTTTTAAACATTTGGAAGTGTTTCTAATATTATGTGATTTGTTACCATAAATCACCTATCAAAATTTTCAAATGTACATTTTTAAAGTTTTCAGGCAAAATTTTCTAATCTGTTTAAATGGTTTCCAAACCTTTCAAAGTTTGAGTTTTTAGTTCTATTTAAGATAAAAAAAGTTACAAAAGTCAACACAAGAATCTGATTAAAAATGGGCAGAGCCCCTGAATAGACGTTCGTCCAAAGATGACACACACAGATGACCAACAGGCACATGAAAAGATGTTCAATATCGCTCATCAGGGAAATGAAAATCGAAACCACAAGAGGTCACTTATCAAAAGCACTCCTATCAAAAAGACAAGAAGTAAGTGTTGGCTCAGATGTGGAGAAAAAGGAACACTCGTAAACTGATGCAGCCACTGTAGAAAACAGTATGCAGGGTCCTCCAAAAATAAAAAATAGAACCCCCATAAGATCTGGCTATTCCACTATTGATATTTATTCCAAGATGAAAATATTAATTCAAAAAGCTATATGCACCCCTATGTTTATTGCAACATAATCTACAACCAATATATAGAAGCAACCTAAGTGTCCACTGATAGATGACTGGATACAGATTTGGTATATACACACAATGTAATATTACTCAGCCATAAAAGGGATAAGATCTCCCCATTTGTGAGAATGTGGAGGGATCTCGAAGGTATCCTGCTAAGGGAAGGAAGTCAAAGACAAATGTTATCTCTTATATGCAGAATCTTAAAAGCAAACCTAATAAGCAGAAAGAAATAGGCAAAACAGGCAAAAGGAAGTAGTGGGTATAGGCTTCCAGTTATGGAATGAGCAAGTCGTGGAGATGAATGGTACAGATAGTGAATACAGCCAATAGTAGTATAATAGCACTGGATGGTGATAGATGGTAGCCACACTTGTGGTGAGCACAGCACAGTCTATAGAGCTGTAGAGTCATGGTATTGTACTTCTGAACCAATAGCATGTGTCAACTATACTGCAATAAGGCAAAATTACAAACCTGAGAAAAATATATAATTCATTCTAGTACTTTTCAAGAACTTAAGGACATTATAGAAAATGAAAATTTGTTGTGCAAGATTTTTCCTTAATTAGTAATTACATTTAAACTCAGTTATATACAACAGGAACACCCAGTGAGAAACTTTTCTGTAAGGAGGGATTTCTATGAAGTAATTTTTTTCAGCTACAGAAGTTACTGAAATCACATATTGGGATAAACCAGAGATTTGAACTTCTGGAACAGTGTTGAACCAAGATTTTCAAAAAAATGAAACACCATCCTACTTTTTTGAGATAGACAGAGACAGCTCAAGCAGGGGAGGGCCAGGGAGAGAGAGGCAAACAGAATCCCAAGAAGGCTCCATGCTGCCAGAGCAGAGCCCAACGAGCTGCTGGAACCCATAAAACCATGAGATCATGAGCCGAAACCAAGAGTCAGATGCTTAACTGACTGAGCCGCCCAGGAGACCCTTAAAATAATTTTTTTTTTAAATTCCAGTCTCATTAATAAGTGTTTATATTCATTTAGGTGTACAATAGAGCAATTCAACAATTCCACACCTTGGGGTGCCCGGTGGCTCAGTTGGTTAAGCGTCTGACCTCGGCTCAGGTCATGATCTCACAGTTGGTGGGTTCGAGCCCCGCGTCGGGCTCTGTGCTGACAGCCAGCTCAGAGCCTGGAACCTGTTTCGGATTCTGTGCCCCCTCTCTCTCTGACCCTACCCTGTTCATGCTGTCTCTCTCTCAGAAATAAATTTTTTAAAAAAACATTAAAAAAATAATGTAAAAAAATTCCAAACCTCACCCAGTACTCATCACAAGTGCAGTCCTTAATCCCCAGCATCCTACCACTTTTTAAAAATGAGATTATTCTAACAGTTCAGTAAGAAGTTATTCATAAAAAATACCATATTCTATTTCATTTGTAGGTTTTATAAATCACATTTATAGATTACTTTGTAATGTATTTGAGAAATGTTATCTATAATCAAAATAGTAGAAAATGGTCTAGAAAATGTCAGAGACTCTTTACAATATGTCAAAACCTTTGTTGTTCCTGTAATTATAAAAGAACTAAAATGGTTTTCTCACACTACTGAAAGTTGACCAAGAATTTGGGTATCCTAATGTACTAATATTAACAATGCCTATACATCCTACATAAACAAGATCATGGAGTACAGAGATATTGTAGAATACTGAGAATATGTTCTTATAAAATATCTAAAATCTATTTCCAGAGATTCTTAAACATTCCAAGCACTGAGAATATGGAATTATCATAAAAACATGTCCATTTTAATACAGATGTGTAAAGAAAAATATCACCATTTCATGTTTTTTAGAGTTAACATTCTAACTTCATTCAGTATAAAACAAATCTCTTTTATCATCTCATCAGTATAGATCTACTTAAATTTTTTCTAGATTACATTTCAAATCTACAAGGCCCATTTATGTCTCCAAAATTATTTTCATACCATCCTTTATCTTAGTCCATGTTCTCCCTTTTTGTGAGGCATGAGATCCACCCACACAAAGGAGGAAGATGCCCAAATTATGTAAAAGCAATTCTCACACAGGGACTTAGGACACCATGCATCTCTTGCCAGGTTATAATGAAATATATCCTAGTAGTTCAGGTTTTCTAGAAAAATCTGTCAAAATTATGTTCTCAAGTACAATCCTCATTACTAATTCTTGGAATAATTACAACCCATTAAGGTCCCATTATTTTGAGTCCTCAATAGGATAAATCACATAGTTACTGAAATGTAAAAGGAATCCAATTCTGCATTCTGACCATCTATTAATGGAGTACATTCATCACTATTTACTTCTTGTATACAGGAATTGTGCCTGATTTATCTAGTGCACAATGCCCAAGCTGTAGGGGATGCTTATAGTCTTGCTGAGAGTTGATGAATGTACAGTAGAAAGATATAGTAACAAATGGAAACATTCATTTAGTACTTCCTGATAAAATATGTTTGACTATAATGTGGAATAAAATAGATTTCCAGGTTTTAACTATGACCATGTAGATCTTTTCCAAACTTAAGAAAATACCTTATTACTATAATTTTATTGAATTCTCCGTTCTACAAACAATTGAGAGTTTCTTGAACCGTTTCCCCACACATTACCTTTCCTCTGGGCCTTGCTGGCCTTAGTGGGCAGTAACAAGAAGTTTCTTCCTGAGTGCATTTCATCCTGAGTGACAGCTACAGAGGAAGAAGCCTCCCAATCACTGCCCTCAGACTCTCAATGTACTTGTTACACAGAACTGAAGTTGACACAGTGTAGATTTACTACATGCCTATGTTGCTATCCCATGCTCATTGCAAGAAGTGCTTCCTTTTGTTGCACTCCACTGTATCATATTAGAGATTACAGATACAAGCTTCTACACAATTTAAAAAACGAAGCACTAGGCGATGGTCCTAGAATCTAGGAAGATTCAAATATCAAGTTTTCATTATTTTAAATTAATTGGCTCATTTTTAGAGGAAAAAAACAATTCTTAGAAAAAATATGTTTTGGGGCACCTGGGTGGCTCAGTCAGTTAAGCGTTCGACTTCAGCTCAGGTCATGATCACAGGGTTTGTGGGTTCAAGCCCTGCATCGGGCTCTGTGCTGACAGCTCAGAGCCTGGAGCCTGTTTCAGATTCTGTATCTCCCTCTCTCTCTGACCCTCCCCTGCTCATACACACACACACACACACACACACACACTCTCTCTCTCTCTCTCTCTCAGAAATAAATTAAAAAAACATTAAAAAAATAATAAATATAAAAAACTTAAGAGCTAAAGGACCTTTTAAAAAGAAAAAATATGTTCTTTAGTTCTCTTGGATCACCATTAACCCCAGAACACAATGAGATACATATTTTCCTACCAAACAGGACTTCATTCTATGTAGAGAATAAAAGCATTCTAGGAAAATGAACCCATTAAATGAGATATAATGGGAAAATAAATTATAAACTTAAAGAGCATTTGCTACAACAGTTTGATTACATATGTAACATATACGAAAAAGAGAAAAACTTATTTACATTTTAAGGACTGTCTTGGTCATGAGCATATCTATTTTTAACTTACTAAATAATGTGATATAAATTTTTATTACTTATGATACATTTAAAAAATAAAAATTTCTGGTATATAAAATTGATAGCTAACTATATCTTATGTTTTTAAAAACTCAATGTTAGTTTCCAACAGATTTAAACTATAATAGCTTAAATACTCAAATTATGAACACCATACACTATTCAACAATTAAATGTTTAATAAGAAATTAATAATTGTTAATTTAAGAAAAACAGCACCAAGAGAAAAGAGGCTTTCATTACAATAAAGGATCTGTTCAGAGACATAAAACATTTTACGTATTGATCCTAGTAAGAATACAACATACATATGAATTATGCAAAGCACAAAGCCACAACACATGTCGTTAATAAACATGGGTTAAAATAGAATCATTTCACATGGACTAATCACAAAAATAGCCATTAAATGAACAGACATACGTTAAGATTTATTTCTTTAATCATGCTTACAATTACAAAATTTTCCACAAGATGGAGCAAATTTAAATGTCTATTTACAACTTCTTCCTAGTCACATTTAAATCTTTTCACACTTTATAATTTTGCTTTAAAATGAAATGTTTGAGATTTCATGGCATTCATATATGCATATGTATACTTATATACACACATTTGTAATTTTCTAACCTAGTGTATATGAGCTGCTGAAATTAAAGTTACCCTTGAAAGAATATTAACCTGATATGTTAATAAGAGGTATTCTGAAGTTTTGCTAATATGTAGCAACACAAAGAGGTAAAAAGTTATATCTAGTTCTAACAACAAAAACCATTTCAGATCCCTTAAACTCTTTTAATATAAAAGGTTAATTTAAGGAATAAAATTCTTCATATAGTAAAAGAAATCCAGGCACTTTAATATGTGTGTACTTTATACCTATAAAAAGTGAATAAATAAGCTTGTAAAAACTCTGATATAAACATTGCGGTTTTTAAAATTTCATCTCAATTTCTGAGAAAAATGACACTACAGTTCCTCACTAGTGCAGAGTCTGAATTACTCAATGAGCTCCTTTTAGAATAGACATGCAGTAATGAAGAATTGTGTACTTCTGTGTTACTTTTTGGTAACTGTGTTGATTTTCTGGTTATTGGTTTTTATGAGCCTGAAAAAGTTACCTATGCACACAACTTTACTGGACATTCGGACCCTTCCTTTACAATATAATATACATACAAGAATAGCATGACACAAATACATCGGAGTACAGTATTAGATACCTTCCCACACAATATGTCAACATTGTGTGACACTGTACACCTTAGACTTACACAATGTTCTATGCCAATTATATCTTAAAGCTGGAAATAAATTGTGTAAATATCACAATGAGTATGTAGAGAAGGATGACAAACCTTGTAGGAGGTTTTAAAACACTGAAGAAAGAAAAACATCAAAAACTGACCCCAAATGAGTATTTATAATTCTAATTGTCTATAACTTCAAGTATATTATGCCAAATTTAAAAAGCATTATAACGTTTATTAAATAGAACAGGGGTCAGCAAACTTTTCCCAAAAGGGCCAAATAGTCAATATTTCAGGCTTTAAGAGCGAGTCTCATTTGCAATAATTGTAGTACCAAAAGCAGCCATGGATAATCCTTTAAAAAAGTGTGGATGACTGTGTTCCTATAAACCTTATTAATGAAGATAGCAATAGGCCAGATTTGATTTATGGTCCATAGTCTGCTGACCCCTGAAACAAAAAATATCATGGACACCCTTAATTTTAGGTACTTGGAAACAAATGCCATTACAATTTAATCCTTTAAGTGGTTAGGAGTCTACTTTCCTAATTGGGACAAAACTCCAAGAAAGCAACCCATAGCCTTATTTAGAACTAGGCTTGTAAACTAAAGCCAAAAAAACTAAAGACAATGTAACAGATCTCATAAAGAGAATTTCCACTCAGCTGACAAGAAAAAAAAAAGGGGGTATCTTTTTAGAGTCCAGAGTGCTGACCATTATGCCATGGAACCAGCTGCAAGGTATCTTTTTATAGTGAGTTCCTACTATACATTTCAAATCTCTCCAACTAGGCTATAAACTCCATAGGAGTAAGAAATAGGTCTTTATTATCTGTTACACAGTGCCTAGGTAATAGATGGTCAGTATTTTATTAAGCCAATATGTGAATGCCTTCTATAGCAAAATAGGTTTATGTTAGTTCCAACAAAGTGATGCAGCAGTTTGATAAACTTTCCTGTTGTTTTCCATCAGTCACACTGACAATAGAGATGCACTTCAGCCTGGACTGGAACTTGACTTAGTCTTCAAATAGCAGGAATCAGAACTTATATTTAGATCACACTGTAAAGCTTTTACTTGGGAAAAGCAAACCAAGTACAGGCATCAGGGTTGGATCATAACACCAGAGTTATAATTATTTTCCAAGTAAAGAACACTATAGAGCTTTATGGAGACAGACTCACATCAGTTTTTCACTTGGGAAAAGTGTACTTACTTGTTCATGATTTAAAATATCAAAAGTGACCAAAATGCTCATTTCAGCATATTTATATATTAATTATTCTTCAAAGTCTGTCTATTTGAAATATACTTAAATAAACCAGTCATGAATAATATTTATGAATTTTGTTTATGGCTCCAAAAAAAATAAATTAAAACATCCCCCAAAACATAGTAACTCCACACAGTGGAAGGTTCATATAAATTACTATACAAATATTTTTCTGTGATGTATGTAACAAACTTTAACAGTTCACTTTAAATTTCTCTTTTAATATTTTCACATTTCCAGACAAAACACTAAGTTTAACAAGGATTTAAAAAAAGTTTTAAAGAATGTTATTTGCTTTTGGATCAGTTACTAGACATTGACAGACAAAAGCCACATCCAGTTATACACTTAAACAAGACACAGCCTTAATTTGCCATTGTAACACGCACAATGTTAACATTATTTACAAATGTATACAGTAAAACATTTATAATTAGGGGGGAAGTCAAAGATGTACTGGAGGAAAATATTGCCATTAGAATAGTGCTATGGTTCAAAATTCACTTGTAAAAAAATAAATACAAATAAAACTATTATATATATTACATTACTTGAAACTGAATGGATTCTTCTTCCAAACTATCAAATTAACATAAGCCACGATGGCCAGTGATCTGCTAAAAATAAAATTTAGTGTGCACAATTTATAAACAAGAAATTAAAGTAAAAGGGTCACAGTGAAACAAAACGGACAAAAATAAGAATACTATCGTACCGAGTTCCATGGTCCCCGATGCCATGACCCATGATCAGCGCAAGCGTGCACATGACACTGTACCACACTAGGTGGCTTGTTTAAGATTTCACAGTTTTGCTCCTGTGACATTTGGCCATTGGGAAACTGACATATTACGAATCTTGATTTTATTCCTCCTCCACATGTTTGTGTACACTAAAAATAAGAAAATTCAAAACTATGTGGTTTTAAAGACAGTATTACATTGCTTAATTCAATGTTTTAATACATAAGTCGTAACGCTAGAGTTTTCTTCCAGAGTAAAAAAGTTTTAGTTCTATAATTAAAAACTAGACAAAATTTTGAGAATTGTACCATGTTTCAATTAGACATCAAGGGCCTATAAGAGAGATGAGTCAAATAAAACTGATTTTCTTAACAATTAACTATATAATTTATGATACCCTATCTATAGATTACTGGGTAGGCATGAGAGCTAATAGGAAAGATCCAAATTTATAAAAAGGGAGAGACGTTCAGTATGTGTTACATGGAAACAGCAGGTGGCAAAGCAGCCCGTGTATTATGAATCTATTTGTGGAACCCACATAAGAAAATTCTGGAAGGAAGTGTATCAAAAGGTAAAAGTTCTGGTCTCTTCATAATTTTTCCTATCGTTTGAATTTTTACAATGAGCATGCCTAAACTCAGGAGTAAAAATATTATTTTCATTTTGGAAATTGTAGAACTTTTTAAAATGTACCTGACATTTGTTAGCACCTCTTCAGAAGTGTATCTTTAATCAATGATTTCTGAACACTGAGAAAATATATACTGAAAAGCATTAAAAACATTTGACTAGGTGGTTTATTTTGTTCATCTAAAGCCAACATAAATCTTATTCTTTTCATGCATGATATAGGTGGAATTAGTATTCATTAAAGCTGCTTTAAAAATGATCTTCCTCTCTCCAACATCTAGAAGAATGCCAGCACATGAAGTGCTTGATAACTGGCCACTATCTGCTCAGAAAACTCACTAAATGAATGGCTCAGTAATAAGACAGCAATCATATACTAGTTTTAGAAAGGCATTAGTAGTTCCAGACATGACATACTGGTTAGCATAGGAGATTCTGTTAAAAAAAAAATTTGGACTATTTCCTATTGCAAATGAGTGATTTATACCATGACCATCTATGAGAAGAACATGATTTTACTAAAAACAAATTCCTCTGCATAGTTATAATGAAGTTAGATCATCCAACAGTAACAGTGTGAAGTACTCAACTTTCAGTCTTCAGAGAGGTCATCATGTCTACAAGGTTAGAAAATAGGACTTACTTCTCCCCAGCTCCCGTAGCTCCACCGTGGACAAGGTCCTGAATCACAGTGCTTGGACTCGGGGGGCCTGGAGGCCACATCGCAGTCACTGGCGCTCTGTCCATCTTCATCCTGGCAGACCACGACCCTGTGCTGCACACCTCCCGCACAGCTGCTGGAGCACTGGCAAGGACACACACCCGAGACCCCACGTCATAAAATTACATGGTGAGAAGGAAATCAGCATTCTGACTCTCCATGCTAAACTCCCCCTCAGTGGGACAATCTCAATCGAGAAAATCTGCCAAAAACACGAGCGTATTCGAATTTGTCGATGAAAAGGTGAAATAGTAAAGCTGGCAATAGCAAATTCACCCTGGTCCTGGGTGTTAAGTAAAAGGGAATTAAAATTTTAAGATCTCACTGGGAAGGAATTTAAAAAAATTAAGTCTCCCAACTTTCATACTGGTGTTTTTTTAATCTAACTTTTATTGTAAAATATGAGTTATAATTGTACGTTTTGTCGTTTCATGATTTTATACCAGCTTACTGCACTATTCACGTATTTTCTAGGTTTGATTCTTCTTCAGAGTGTCTTACCTCTTAGAAGATTCTTTTGTTTTTATTGTAATGGACTTTAACCAGACTGTTTTAAAGTGCATTCCTCTGTAATCATAATATCACATTAGTGTATAATTCAATAAGAACTCTGGGGATTTGTAATTTGCATGAAAAAATCGCTTAATACTTTTAAGATTTCAAATATTGATCTTCGGATAAATTTAGCATTAAAAGTATTTGAGGTCATTACATACCTATCTGTTAAAAGGCTGTAATAAAATTACAGAATATAACTCAATAAAGACCGCTTACTGATCCCCATGGTCCTGTTCTCCATTGGCTTCCTCTGATTGATGGATGGACCCTCTGATTTTGATTATCTTCTGGTTTGTGAGTTAATGGAAAATTCCTGCCTGGGAAATGGCTTGGCTGCTCAGAGGAACTTGGAAAGTGACTGTACGTGGGTGGGCAGGCTGCCAGGTTACATTCTTGTTCGATCAAAGGGCGAACAGCAAGGTCACAGTAATTCTCATTAATTGGCTGATGGTAGTTGATGCATAAAACTTGTCGAGTTGTTTTTCCGTGGCCACAGGAAGCTGAACACTGATCACAAATTTAGCCAACATTTATAATGTAGTAAATTATATTATTATATTTAAATTTTTTCTCCTAAAATACTTACAGGTGACCAACTCCCAGTTTGCCACTCTCCACAAGGGTTAAAACAGACAGATATTTCAGCAGGTCGAGGTAAATGGGCACAATAGGATTCATCTGCTATCCCATCATAAGCATCACGACAGCTTACGTAGCGGGCTTGGCTACCTTGTCCACAAGACACAGAGCACTGAAAAAAAAAAAATTAAAAAAGGAGTATACCAACATGTTATACAGTACCCCTCCCAAGGCCAGCTTTTGCTCCAATGCCTAAAACATGAAATTTCTTGAAAAAAAAATTATAAAGGATATCCCTTGGTTTCACTTCTGAGTCAGAGTCAGAGCAATGAATTCCGTTTATCAGTTCAGATCACAAATTTCACAAGATATTTGCATTGAGAACAAGATACTACTAAACTTCTTGGAATACTGATTGTTTTCTAAAAAAGATACAGAAAACATTTTATAAGACAACTTATTTTAAACGACTTTAAAGACCTAGTAGAGTTGATATGATTGCATACTTAAAATATTCAGAGAATACGTGAAGCCTATAAATATAGCTTCTAAGTAAGATTAAAGCAAAGCATATATACATATTGGGGTGCCTGGGTGGCTCAGTTGGTTAAGTGTCCGACTTCTGCTCAGGTCACGATCTCATGGTTCATGGGTTCAAGCCCCATGTTGGGCTCTGTGCTGACAGCTAGCTCAGAGCCTAGAGCCTGTTTCAGATTCTGTGTCTCTCTCTCTCTCTGACCCTCCCCCTGCTCACATTGTCTCTCTCTCTTTTTCTCAGAAATAAATTTAAGAAACATTAAAAAATTTTAAAAAAAGCAAAGCATATGCTCCTCAAAGACATTAAAGGTTTCAGTTTAGGGGTGGCTGGGTGGCTCAGTTAGTTAAGCATCTAACTTTGGCTCAGGTCATGATCTCACGGTTTGTAGGTCTGAGCCCCCCGTGGGACTGTGTGCTGACAGCTCAGACCCTGGAACCTGCTTCAGATTCTGTCTCTCCCTCTCTCTCTCTGCCACTCCCGTGCTTGCAAGTCTGCTTCTCTCTTAAAAAAAAAAATTAAAATTTTTTTTAAAAAAAGTTTCAGTTTAGAAAAACATGAAAATATTGACAGCTTAAACAAAAGCTGATACACAGCCTAATTTCACATCTGCTTCATATAAACATTATCCTTCTCCTTTTGTAGGTTAGAAAACAGACCCAGAAAACTTCAATTTCTTGTCCAGAAACACAGCACTCCCAAAAGATAGAGCAGGATTTAGCTACTGCAGGATTTCAGAACCCCATGCCATCCAACTCCCGGAGAATGAATGTGTAACATTAATTTGGCTAACCTGAAGGAACCATTTTGAGGTCTTATGGAGGCTTTTAGACAAACACTGTACTTCTTAAAGGAATTCACTTACTGGGGTCCAAGAACCATGTCGCCATTGGGCTATCTTTCCTATGGGAACAGCTGGCAATGAAGTGGCCCCAATTTTAGGGATAACTGGGCAAGGTCTAACCAAACAGTCCTGTTCAAAAGAAAAATGCATCTCAAAACATCAATAAGTTAATCACTGATTTATATTAAATTCTACACCTCATTTCTTTTTCCACATGTCTAATTTAAAAATAGCTGAATTACAAGTTAATAAGTATAGAAGTACAAAGCACTGTCAAGGGCTCCCAGTGGATAGTAGAAATCTGAATGGTAAGGTTCAGATCATCCTGTCTGATGGTTGCAAAGGAAATGAGCATTAGTCCTTCAAAAATAGCACGAAGCTGAAACAACATGAATGAACACATGGAACACTACCCTCATGAAGTACAAACTGCTTTAGAACTTCATCATATGCACAATAGATACTATCTTTATGTAATTTAAAGGAAACTGCCTAACTTAAATGATTCAGTGGCAGAGTTAAAAAAGCTACAAAACTGGCAACACCAAAAAAGAGAAATTCTCCAACACACAGGCACACAAACATTTTCAAGGGATAGATGTAGGAAAAAAATACGTATGAAGTAAGTTTTACACATTATTCCTCCTGTAACAAATCTTTGCTTACGATCCATGAAAAGGTGTCCTTTACCTGCCTGTCACTTGGGCGACCAGCTCCGTGGCACACTCTGTCATCTAAGACTGCACTGAATAGCTCATTGACACATTTAACAGCACGCATCTGATACCCTCGTCCACATGTGGCTGTGCACTGAAAGAACAGAAGCACACATCAAATGCCATTGTTCAAAGGCTGTATATATTTTAATACAGTTAATATACTTTCAGATCTTGTGATTTGCCCTTTACACCAGATTCCACACAAAATCAGCAAATGTAATCCGTATATATCATTCCATTTAATATAGATAATAATACTGAAGATAAAATGGGCAACTGTTATATCTTTAAAAAGTTACACAGGGGTGCCTGGATGGCTTAGTTGGTTAAACATCTGACTCCTGATTTTGGCGTAGGTCATAATCTCACAGTTCATGAGTTTGAGCCCCACACTGGGGCTTGGGATTCTCTCTCATCTCTCCCTCTCTCCCTTTTCCTCCCCCACTTGTGCTCTCTCTAAAAATAAACTTTAAAAAAGTTCTTAAGTTATGTAAAGTCAGTTAAGCATCCAACTCCTGATTTTGGCTCAGGTCATAATCTCATGGTCGTGAGGTGGGATGCTCTCTCTCAAAATAAATAAACTTAAAAAAATAACATTTATGTAAAAATTTCAATAGAGCTGGATATTGTGGGGGAGAACTATATACTTTTCAAAATCTAGCTGGTGCATCTATGTCTTTTAACACGCAAAATTAACATCAAAGAGATAATGAAAGAAGAACACGATTTCCCATCACTGGTGACAACCTGCATGGGTTAATGGGCTGCCATCTTCACCCAGCCTGACCACTGCTCATGCTGTCAATTCCTAGCTGCCTGTTTGGCAAATCTTAACAATACTTAACTCTATCTAAATGCAGTAAAGATAATTTAAGACACAGAACATGAAAATATTCAGAGTTTAAACAAAGCTGAAGAATAAGTTTGCAGCATTTTGGTGAACAAGTGAATTCAAAAGCAAAGTTAAACGATTTACCACAAAAAAATTAGCACTAGAAAAAACTTGTGTAGATAAGAGTTCACATTTTCAGGACATTTTTCCAAGAAGCCAACCCAAATTGAGCTGAAATGAATTGAAAGAATGAAGACACCACAATTTTTGTGCTATTCTATAAAGAGGAATTAAACCAGGAAAACCCTCCTGCTATACTCACAGAACCCCACGGTCCGACTTGCCAGGAAGCACAGGCATGAAGCTCACACGGTCTCAGAGACTCAGGTTTCGTTCTTGGATTGCAGAGACCGTCACTCAAGTGGTCTTCATTCAGCTGACACCACACCTGCCGCTGTTTTGTTCCTTTTCCACATGTAACAGGACACTGAAAGAACAAGCGGATGGTTATTATCACTATTAGTCAACACAAATACCTAAAAAAAAAAAAATGACAATGATCAATTTACACACTGATAAGCACTTGAAGGACCATTCCTAAGGACAGTTTCCCTTCACTGCTGCAGAGATATTCAGCAGGTAACAGCCACCCCAAACTTGCCCAAATCCCACTGCAGCAACCATTTGTCCTAGAAACAAAGATACTCCACTAAACCTTAGGTCATGTAAATATCTCAGGCTACCTTGGACACTGGGACTTTCTTATGAAAATGGTTAGAGATTCAACACCAATCAATGTTACTGTTAGCCAGAGAGTATAAGTAAGAACAAACCGTTAAGTTGTTACTGCCCTGATAATACATTTACAAAGCGAGAACAAATTACTTCTGACTTCTTTAAAGCCTTCGATCACGAAGCTTTCCTATAGAATAACATAACAGTTCTTAGCCTAATCTTTTTAATGTTACCTCACTCCACTCACTAGTAGCCCAACTGGGGCAGGAAAATTCGTTGCAATTCTCGGTCATCACGCGGGGAAGCTCTTGGCATTCTCTGTTAGCAAGACGGTGGCCAAAGTTATTTATACAGTAGGATTCTCGAGACCTTTCCCCTCCTCCACAACTCCTAGAACACTGATTTAAATGGCAAAAACCAAGAAAACAGTGGTGACAAATAGGAAAAATTAAGATTTTAACAAAAATACACTTTAACAAATATTTAATAAGGGAAAAAAAGTGGCAAACAATTAAGCAATACTGGTTATTTGTACCTGGGACCACTCCGAATAATGCCATCTTGTTAAGACACAGCCACCGTGGCAGGGTTCCCGTGTGGGAGGTTTAAGTTGGTCACCACAGTAGTGGTCATCTACTGGAACAGTCTGTCCTTTATGAATGGAATACTTCATGCAGTGGACATCTAAGGACCTATATCCTTGCCCACAATGAGATGAGCATTCACTTCTGCCAATCATGTGCCACCTAGAAAAAAGGAGGTTATTATACTTGGGGATGCTCTTAATGCAATTTAAAAAATGTATTCAGAGAAACTCCTGCATACAATTCAATTCGAAAAATTCTGTTAGAATTGATGAACAAGCCACCTGAAGATACTTGATGTATTATTAATTTGGATGAAAAGTTCTGAGATAAACCCAAGCTTCCAATTTTACAGATGAGAAAATGAGGCCTAGGGATGTGTGTTCACATGGTAGAAATGCTGGACTCCTGTTAAAATTCATTTTCCCCACAAATAAAATCTAACTCTCCAAATTTATAAAAACAGACGTGGTCTGGTTAAAGTTGGAGATAGGGAGCCAGCACTGTACACCTGGTGACATCATACTGGTTTAGGTCAAGAATACTCAATTACTCAGGGGCAGGTTTAAGACCGAATACATCTGACTCATCATCAGGTAGAAACTCACTATGCAACCACTCAAAGAGATCAGGGAACATCTGACAATCTGACTAGATCTATAAGACAAGGCCTTTAAAAGTTGGAAAACTAGGTTTTTGTAGAGCATGTCACATTTCTCATTCTTATACTCTATTTTTAGACATGTCTGCAGAGAAAACAGTTTTTTTCTGTCTAGTAAAATCTGCTAGTTTTAGCCAAATTATCCCAATCATAGTCTAGCAATCTATCAGACGATGTGAGTGCACCAGTGTCACAAAGCACAGAATTCATGGAGTTCATTTCAATTCCCAGTAGCACCTCGAGGGTTTCCTGGTGCTTCATTCCACAAGTGGATGAGGTTTTTTTCAAGCAGTTCTTTCCACTATGTCATTAAATAACAAATATACAAAAATTACCATTCTTGCTGAACAAGAGGTTTCAGCCATTCCTGAATGTTAATGGTCACTCACTAAATGGGGTTGTTCTTACGTTTACTATAAGACCAATTACCACCCCCCCACACCCAGAAAAGAGAGGCAATGTAGAAGTGGAAACTCCCTTGCCCCAAAATCTAGGATGTTTCTTAATGTTTAATGGACAAAATACTGGTGAGATTAAGAAACCAATCTACCAATTCATTAACCTTTAAATTTTAAAAGTTTATTGGCTTTTGAGTTCACAATCATTCTACAAAATTTATTGTTCCAGATCTTCAAACCATGGATTTTAAGACTAGAGTTTACTTAAATATTTATTTTATAAATTTGTTTCCACTTCTTAGACAAAAGTTTGAGGTATTCATCAAACACTATGAATAAACATTCTAATCAATTGCCATGTTTCACAATAAGTTATTGAGCCTGTAATTTTATACTAGCAGGGACAAAGGACAGACATTAATGTACATAGCCATTCGAGCAGGCACTGCACTAGATGCTTTACATCTTAGCTCACTTACTGATTTTAACCTGGTTACACTATGCATACACTGATTATATCATATATTATTCTTTTACCTTAATTCACAGTCTGTATTGCACCTTTCAGTCACAAACAATGGAAGTGGTAAGTGGTTACATCTTTGATCAGAAACTACCATATGATCACTCTTCCGAATGCAGGCAATTTTTCTTCTATGAAGACCTTGGCCATTGTCAAAGGAAAATTAAAACAAAAGGAAAAATTCTCTTAAGTAGATGTTCTAGGATTATTTAGTTCTGCTAAAAGCCTAAAGGATTCTGCTAAGAAAGCAAAAAAATTCCAACACGGGACATAGGATAGGCTAGCATCTTAGTCAGGAATGACTTTCTAGAGTAAGCAAGCTGAATCCTGAAAGACTGACAAGTTTGCTTAGTAAAGAGACATAAGGAGGGCAGGCCAGGTATGGAGGAGAAAGAAATGCATTAGAGCTGGCTGGGGTGGTTGGTCATGGAGAAATAAGTGGTCAGGATTGGCCCTGATGCTATGTAGTATGTTGGCATTCCCTTTTATTTGCTTTCCTTTTCCCTAGAAGAGAATTGCTTATCTCCACTTGCTACAGTGTTATTATAACTTCCTGTGGGAAGAATATACTTCCCTGTTCATGGACATTGGCTTATGCCAACCAACTGCAAAAGGATGTGGCCTTTCCACTTTGAAGCAGAAGCTTAGAGCTTGATATGCTTCTGCCCAGCTCAATTTCCCTTTTCCCTCTGTCTCTAAAACAGCCTTCCCCAGATGGGGTGATCTTTCTTTGGTTGTCAAGTTTGAGGGGGCATGCAGGGAGGGATTTTTAAGGCACTCCAAGTATTCTGCATGATACTGTAATAGTAGATACATGCCATAAAAATTGTCAGAACCCACAGTATGTACAACACAAAGAGTGAACCCTAAAGTCCTAAACTATGGACTTCAGTGAAGTACACATCAGTGTAACAAATGTGCTAAATTTAAGATGTTCATAGATGAACTGCAGGGGAGGGAAGAGGTGAAAGAATTTGTCAGTTTTCTATACTTTCTGCTCAATTTTTCTATAAACCCAATATTGCTCTAAAAAAGTAGCCTTAAGTTTAAAAAAAAAAATGACATGCATGTTGATACCAAGCTGAGAAGACTCATGACCAATTAGCTAAAACACTGTATGAGCAAGAAATAAACTTTTGTTTTTCAAAGCCATTGGATTTGCTGGTTGGTTGTATGCAGTAGAACCACAGTGAAAGCAAACTAAGAAGTGATCATAATGGGCCCAAGTAGACAGAACTTTATACTTTCTGCAATGGGAAAACAGGAAAAGACTTTCAGCAGTCAGTAACATGATCAAGTTTCTGTTTCATCAAAGTTCAACTGTATGCTTCCAGTTAGCTAAACACGAACATGCATGTTTATCTTTGCTCCTTCCTAAATACCATCTGAAATAACCATAAGGAATTTTGAAAAGGCACAAACCTAAAAGAACAAAAAGAATAAAAAAGGAAACACAGTAGGCAAGAAAAGGAAATTTTAAATATGAAAAGTAGATGGAAATAACTAACAGAGCCAAGGAAGCTGAAACTTAAGCCTGTGGAGGGGACAAGTGAATTAAGAAACAAACCATTCATGCCAAAGAATCCAAGAAAATCCCAGGAATTGAAAACACTAGGTTCCTCTGAAGAGGTGAATGTGTGAGGGGTAGGCCTGAAAAAAATGGAGAACTGATTGAAAAGTATTTATGAAGAACAGTTAGACCCCTATCCTTCTAGTCGAGAGTGGAACTGTCCAGTAAAAACAGAATGTGAGCCATGTATGTAATTTCACATTTTCTAGTAGTCATGTTAATAAAGACATAGGTGAAATGAAAATTTATGATTAGCCTCGATATCTAAATTATCATTTTATGAATATGAAAATTATAATATATTTTATATCTTTTTCATACGGAGTTCTCAAAATCCATTGTCATTTCACACTTATACCATATTTCAATGCGCTAGCTACATACAGTTGTTCGGTGGCTACCTTACTCAATAGCAAAGCTCTAGAGGAAGTGAACTTGAGGACACAGACGTAGCTCAGGGAAGTTGGAGAAGCCCTGTCCCCAAAATAAGGGAATTAAGTACAAGTCTCCACAATAAATGGGGAGAACCAGGCCTACTGGACTCTTTATTTCCATTTCCCTCCAGCACCAAGCCATCTTTTATGGTTCCCCAGTCTCCCTGCTGACCATCTGAAGATGAAAAGATTCCTCTCTTGAGAGGCTCTGTAGCTCCCCAAAAATCAACTGGCAATGACATGTGAGACTTCTCCCCCAATGACACATGAAAGGGCCATTTTGTGATTCAATTACTCTATAGTGTCATCTTACTTGATTGTCTGACCAACACAGAATTTTCAATCAGCATCTTAGTCTTAAATATGAACAAACAGTAAATGACCAGTAGACAGTTCAGGAAATCCACTAACACAGAGGAGACTGAAATAAAAACAAAGTAAGACTAAAATGAAACATATAGGTCAGAGAGCATAAAATTTAAAGACTATGATTAATATAGTCAGAGACACAGATATTACACATTTATGAAACAAAACGAAGAGGTTATGAGCAAAAACATAAGAAAACAATGTAAATTCAGAAATTAACAAATAGTGATCAGTCCAGGAGGTTGAATGTCCAAAATATACAAATTTCAGAAAGATAGAAGAGAAAATTTAATGTGAGAAAATTATCAAAGAAATCACACAGTAAAATTTCTCAAGTCAAAGAATCTGTTTCCAAATGTGAATGGCATCCTAACGACCTAATAAAATAGATGAAGGAAACACCAACATCAAGGCAAATTGTCCTAAAATTTCATACCACTGGAATTAGAGAGGAGCCCCCAAACTTCCACAATGTAAAGTGTCACATAGAAACACAGGAAATCAGAAAACAACACTTTCAAAATTCTAAAGGGCAATAATCTTAGAATTTCAGGCTACTGATCAAATAGGAGAATAGAATAATGCTATTTTCAGATATGAAAGTTCTCAAAAAAAAAAAATTACCCAAAGAACCAAAAAAAAAAAAACCCCACAAACACAAAAACAAAAAAACACCACACACACACACACACACCCACCCACCCCCACCCCCAAAACCAACTACCTCTCTTTCTCAGGAATATCTTGAGGGATCTATTCCACCAGTGGGAAAGTAAAAAGAATTTATGGGATTTAGAAAACTGGGAATCCAACACAAAGTTAAAGAGAATCACCAGAAAAATAATGAAGTCCAAGATGACAGCCATGTAAAAAAGGACTAAAAGCAACACAACCAAATGAGAGCAAGAGAGAAGAGGGCCACAATAACAGATGGATGAAAAGTACAGGCAAATTTTAATTGACAGATTCAGTCATGAACTTGAAAATATGAAGATAAAATTTACAGCTCTTACAAAGTTTGGGAACTGTGGACACTTAGCACACAGAAAAAACTGAAGGAATTTCATTTTAGACAAACTAAAAAGTTACACACAAAGAAAGAATATAATCATAGTGTACTATGTGGCAAATGAACTAATCGCTTTTCCCCTCTAGCACAAAATTGCTTAAGAGACCTCTGTCCAGTTCTGACTCCCAAACCATTTCATCAGGTCTTGTCCAACCTTCCATTTGGAGCTTGCTGTTCCTTACTTGGTGTGTTGTCTCCCTCACCCCCTCATCCACCCTTTTTTTTAGAACGTTCCTTCACTCACCTGATGTATCTGTTCCTAGCTCCCCATATTTCCTGGCACAGACCAACATGGCTAATGGGTGCTGCAATGCTGTTCCCCGTTCCCCAAATCTCCATTTCCTCTCTAAGGCATGTCTAGGGTCCTTCTGTCAAAATCAATTTCTCCCCTTCTTGTATTACTATATTGTTTCTTCTTCCAGCGTTCACCCCAGTCAGTCTTGTACCATCTGCAGCAGTCTCCCTCTAGAGATTCCGTCCCAACAAAATCTTCTCCCATGCAAGCATTCAGAGCATCACCATCCCAACATCACAGGACCGAATCTGTTTTCTCAAGGGGACACCACCATCTCCTCGGCACCTTGAGGTCAGTTTGTTAGTCTGTCCCTCACATCCCCATCATGTCTATGGTCACTGCCTCTGCCCACCCATTTTATTTCAGCTCATTTCCATATGGTTCTGAGCACCCCTTCCTCGGAAACATTGCTCCCTTAAATTCCCAACCTTTTCTCTAGGCCGCATGAGAACTACTTTCCAATGCATTTCACTATTGTAAGCCAAGAAAATCTACTTATGCTGGTTCCATCCACTAGGTTATAAAACTTGACTGGGGTCTGTCTTTGAAACAAAGTAGTCCCTCAAACTTACTGATTTGAAAAGTATTACACGATTAAGTATCCAGAAGTACAGATTTCCCAAAGATTCATCTCTGCTTTCTTTCCCTAGTGTAAATGTCCATTTTAGGCTATGCATCTTTCAGTGATTCATGCCATCAGTACACAAATGTATTTCCCTGTGATCATGGAAGGCAGACGGAGGAATGGAAGAATGTTGGACCCCCAACACTGGAAGGAGGAGATAGGTTACTGGGAGAACATATGGAGGGGAGTGGAGGAGAGAGGGGAACCATATACAATACTACCCCCTCATCTGTGGTTTTGCTCTCTGAGCTTTTAGTCACCTGCAGTCAACCATGGTCCAGACGATGCTCCACCTTCTAATGTACCATCTGAGGGTCAGTATAGCCTAATGCTATCACAAAGCCTACAACATTCACCTCAATTCATCTGGTCACAGAAGCGTTTTATCATTTCACATCATCACAAGAAGGGAGAGAACAGTACAATAAATTTTCAGACCATATTCACAAAATGTTATTAAATACAGGTGACCCTTGATCAATAGGTTTGAATTGTACAGGTCCACTTACATATTTGTTTTTTTGATAAATACACTACAATACCATAAATGTATTTTATCTTATGATTTCCTTAGTGTTTTTTTCCTTCTGCTTACTTTATTGTAAAACTATAGCATATGATACATATAACATACAAAACACATGTTAATCAACTACCTGCTTGTTATCAGTAAAGCTTCCAGTGAACACTGGCCTATTAGTAGTTAAATTTGGGGGAGTCAAGAGTTATATATGGATTTCTAACTGCAAGGGTGTTGGTACTCATAACTTCTGTGTTGTTTAAGGGACAAATGTATATAATCATTCAATTTTATTATGTTATTGTTAATTTCTTACTGTGCCTAATTTATAGATTAACATTTATTCACAGGTATGTATGTATAGGAAAAAAACACAGCCCACATGAGGTTAGATACCCTCCACAGTTTCAAGCATCCAGTGGGGATCTTTTGGAATGTATCCTCCACCAATAAGGGGGGGGGAATTAACATACAAGTTAGAGAAATTTCTTGTGACCGAGAAAGAATGAAAAAAATGCAGTAAGAAAATGTCTGAAAAGGTAGAGATAAAGAAGGTTGTTAAGTTTAAGAATGAGTGGAGAAAAAAGTAGAAGATAAAAAGTAAGAAACATTTATGTGTCTTCGTGACGGTGTGTGTGTGTGTGTAGACAGTTGGGGAATCCCACAGGCAGACAGCCCCCAAAGTACCCCAGGTTATACCAGCCTACACACACTTCTGTCTCCTTTACTTAATTCCAGGGTACCTTGACACATCTTGCTACAGTCTTGCCATGGTCCATATGGATCCCATGTGAATAGGTCGCTCTTCTCTTCCACAGGGATATTGAAGGAATATCGTACATCAGGGTTGTATAGATTACCCACACACAAAACCTCAATTAAAAACACACAGGAGCATACAATTAATTCATAAGATATTCTTGAAAGACATCATTGTTATATTTAATAAATGCAAAGCCCTTAACCATCAGCTTACTAACAGGATTAAAACTGTCTCATGAAGGACCCCTGAGAATTTACCTGCAGAACAACTTCCTCCTCCAGCCGATCAGTACTATTAATTCTTTCAATTGAGCTGTTTGAACCACTGTATTCAAAAATAGCTCCTTGTATGTTGATTTCCTTTTTTGACATACTTACAACAAAATTCCCATTTAAAAGAAAATTCCCCTGACTGTCAGATAATGCTGTAAAAGAATAGCATCCATGAAATAGAAGAACAGTACAGTCAACAGTACAAATATTTAAACTTTAAAATTCAAATCCTTTTTTTTTGAAATTAACATAGAATTAATTTCGAGAAAACAAATTTTACTTTACTATAGTGTGTTATCCAATCCATACTTAGAGGAAAATTACAGCATATCAGTTAAGGATTTTAAATTCACTCTATACTTTTCTGAGAAGGCCATCTTTCACAAGGCCTGCAGTTTTAGGAGGGACATAGAGGAAGCAGGAAAACCAAAATCATAGACCCAGAACAGCTAAATCAGTCCTGGTCACTGATGGTGAGGCAAGAAGGAACACCAAGACTGCTGCAATATTCCATTTATACTTCTCTTGGAAAAAATGTACAAAGCTATAAAATTCTAGCGGTCTATATCCTAAAAGGTCATGCAATGGCCATAATATTCTCTGTATAAACGTCTGGATCTTTTTCACGGAGAGGCACTATTGCTACTGACACACATGTACATGGCTGCTTTCCAAAATACTCCCATCTCCCCTTCTGTTCATGCCCTGTGTCCTCATTCCCACTGATGTGTTAACATAAGCCTATCAAATATGTATGTGTGTATATTTATATACTATATATTTGCATATATGTGAAATAGTATAGGATTACTCACAATTAGTTACTTTCAAAATATAAAATGGCATGGTGTCCACAGTAGTAGGGTAGTAAGATGAACCAAATTTGACCTGAGAACAATAGGTTTACATTCAAGTTGTTCCATGTGATCTTGGACAAACCAGTTGCTTGGTTTCCTAACTGCACCAGGAATAGTAATTCCTACTTGACAGACTTTTGAATCAGGATCAAATACAGAAAATGTTTGTAGAAATGTGTAAGTTGTAAAGAACTGTATGTTTAAATTTCAAGAGGATGTCTAATATTTGGAGTGTTATGCTAATAAAAACTCCATACTCATCAAGTACTATTTTGCTTCCTTTACTTATATACTTTTCAGTGGAACAAGAAGCCTTCCGGAAAACATTTGTTTGGCCCTCCAGGGAACCCCACCCAAAGCACACAAGTTACCGAGGGCTAAACTTCTTAACGAATATGGCACCCCTGGACAAAGCCATCTTGAAGGGATTATTGCCAAATAAATTTGGACTATAGTCCATAGTATGGACTATGATGACTGTCTTTTCATTTTACCCTGAATCCAGTGAAAAACCAGTAAAGTTCTAGACTTATCCTCTAAAACAAAAATTCCTCTGAAGAATTTGTCCTTTATCAAAAGTGGATAGGTCTATTTACAGAACTTTCAGTCACATTATAACTAAGGGAAATAAAATTTGTTGAGAAAAAAATATATCCATTTCACTACTTCTGGTTACCAAAGCTGATTTTATAAATATAAATATTTACAAATCCCTTCTAGTAATTCCATGTATTTGATCCAGTTAGACTTTGATAGTTCCGTTAATACCTCTCTTATAATGTAGATCAATACCTTATTGGTAAACATTTCAAATTTTTTAAACTTGGGAGAATCTGTTGTTCATTCCTAAAAATATACAAATATCTACATCTGGAACCTAAGAGCAGCAACAAATGGTTGCATATAGGTCTATGCACCTAGGTAATTTTTTTGCCAAAAGGAAAAGAAGGGCAACAAAATGTAAAAGGAAAAACGTATCAAAAACATTTAGATCGGAGTTTCTCTGAAAACAGTTTTTTGCATTTTATAAGGGGAAATTGACATAACATAAAATTAACCATTTTAAAGTCAACAACTCAATAGCCTTATATTTACAATGTTATACAACTACCACCTCTAATTGTAGAACTTTTTCATCACCTCAAAAAGAAAATCTGCATCCATGAAGCACTTTTCCCTTTACAACACTTGACTTTATTGTGTGAATTTAAGTCCTGTGAATAAGCTCTTCATTATAGATTGAAGCAGTGATAACTTGGGCCAATATTTCACATTAATGTGAAGCAGATACCTTCAGTATCAGCTCTATTTCAGCATGGTGAATTCAGGATCAGTCAATATTAAGGTATCTCTCAGACAGAAGGAAAAGGTTTTATAAAGCATTCTTTCCATCTTTGAGCCTAAGCGAAAGTCTTTAAAACTAAAAGCTAATTTCTAGAAATAAACAACATAAAGTTTGTACCATGGAAGTAGCTGAGGGACAACATACTATGACTATATTTCTTAACATTTAAAAGTCTGAAATTATTTCTCTGTCTTAATTTTTTTCTTAAGTCTCTAAGTACTTTTGATACATGGTTAAAACATTTAATAAAACTCTTTAAAGAACATTTAACCACAAAGGAGTCTATAAGTTTAGATAAAAAAAAATTTATATTCTAAATTTACTTTAACTGAATATAACCTTTGGTTATCTAAAACACTCTTAGTTGGGGATAAAACAAGTTTTTTCAGAATTTTGTTCAGTGTTTTTAAAAATAAGATCTAGGGGGTGTTTGGGTGGCTCAGTGAAGTTGAATGTTTGACTCTTGATTTCATTTCAGGTCATGATCCTATTGTGCCCCACTTTGGGCTCTGTGCTGAGCAAGGAGCCCGCTTACAATGATCTTGCTTTCCCTTTGCCTCTCTCCTCCACTTAAGCGAGCTCTCTAAAAAATAAAATAAGATCTAGCATATAACACAAGAGGGAAACATATCCAGGGAGTCAGAGGACTTAAGCAGAGAGTATGAACTGAAATGCCTGTATGTTCAAGGGGCTCTTCTTGCCTTCCAAGAATTCACATCAACCGCAGACCTCCATGAAATTGCACACAAATCACATATTGGCTGCTGTTTACTAGAAATGTTTACCAAGGTAATTGTCATCTTCTGGTTTTCCAGAATAGCTGTGCTGAAGAATATCAATGTTAGTTGCTCCTCTGGGAATGTTGACAACAACATTATAACCTGCAATATAATTTTAAACACGTTAACTTTTACAAGCTGATGGCCCAGAGGCTATTACTGAATGGTTGAAAAAAAACCTGAATAGCATAGTCAGAATTTCATTTTATCTTTGAAAAATGATACAGTGTTTATTCTTTTTGAGTCAATGACTTATGCAAATTACTAAGGATTAAGACTGTTGTGTAGAAATATCCTGAATTTGGAATCTTAAAGTACACTTCCTAATTTTTCTTCTAAAATTCTGAACATAGAATGAGAATGGAGTTAAGATTCTAGTTCCGGAGATATTCAGAACAC
Source organism: Hyaena hyaena (assembly GCF_003009895.1). NCBI lineage: Eukaryota > Metazoa > Chordata > Mammalia > Carnivora > Hyaenidae > Hyaena > Hyaena hyaena. The sequence goes on along the minus strand of NW_024081981.1, from coordinate 131,509 downwards.
ATTCATTTTTAAATTTGACTAATACTTTTAGATTTTATATTTCCTAATGGGAAAAACAAGTCAGGATTTCAAATGCTATTCACAAATCTGGAAGACCTCAAAATAGTTGATCACTGCTCTATGTTTACAAAGAGATTCAGTGAACGGCAAAATAATTAAAGTTAGTAACATTTTTAAGCTTTTAGTTTCTAGAATAAGCAGGAATTCCTATAGCTACCTCCAACATGTTAATTTTAAAAGTCTACTAATACATTATCATGGCAAAAGTAAAACGTTTTTGAAGGAAATTAAGTATTTCTACTTGAGACCAAATTTAGCAATATTGGCACTGCTCAAAAAATGAGGAAATACTATATATTAAACAAAAAATGCTTCCCCTATACTATAAACATTCCTACTACATAGTTTTCCAAATACTCTTAGGTTTTAAGTGAGCAATTAATTTTGCTCTAGTGATTATTCTAAGTGGTTCTGTTTCCTTATTAGCTTTTCTATTTAATTCATGGATAAAAAGTTATAATTTTTCTCTTGTACTAACTTTGATAAATATGGAACAAAACTAAAGAGTCTCGAGAGATTAAAGCAGGGGCATCTGAGAGGCTCAGTTGGTTTAGTGTCTCACTCTTGGTTTCGGCTCAGGTCATGATTTCATGGTTCAGGAGTTTGAGCCCAGCATCAGGCTCCCACTGGAAGTGCAAAGCCTGCTTGAGGATTCCCTCTCCCTTCTCTCTGCCCCTCCCTCACACGTGCTTGCATATGCGCTCTCTCAAAATGAAAATAAAAGTTAAAGATTAAATTTGTAGCCCTGCTAGATTACACTGCAAGTTCTTAGAGCATCTTTAAGGCTCTTGGATGCCTTTAAAGGCATCACTTTTAAATGTAAGTGATCAACGGTCTGTTGATTCTACATACCTTACATGCATATTGGTTCTAAGTCAACAGTCTACAAGAATCATTTTAATTAATTTTTTCACTATAAAATGTTCCCACTGTCTCCACTATTGAGGTCTTTGCAGTTAACGGTTTTCAAGAAAGCAATTCCCAGGTATTGCAAATGTGAAAGACAAAGGCTACCACCAGGGGGCAGAAAGGTCACAAATGCTACTCGAACTGTACAAAATGAATTTAGTATCTTTTTCCATTTGCAAACTGATTAATTCATAATACAATTTTGTCAAGGTTATATATTTGATCCTAACGTGGTACATGTGGTTTTATACAGAAAAAAATAATGGCTTTTCAGTGGTACAGACCTAACTGATAAATATGCCAATTTTAACTGGATCAAATGTGTATGGCTCCCATAAAATGAATCTTAACTACAAAAATAATGTCAAATCTAGTAATGAGATTCATAAGCATCACCAGAGTATGAAACATACTATACTTTTCATACAGATTAAAACATAAATTGCTGATTTTAAATTCTACTGCTTTAATTGAAGCAATTCATACTAACTTAACTGTTTGAACACAATTTAAGGCTGATAATAAAACTTTAAAAAAATACATTTTTAATTTTGTGAAGAAAGTTCTACAGGACTACATTTGCTACCATAAAAAGGAAAAGGTTTGCCTAGAAAAGTCTCAGAAAATATGATATATTCTCCTACCAATTTTAAAGAAAAATGAAAGATTATACTCCATTATTATCAAATAAGAGGGAAAACTAGAAAAATACACAGCTTACCATAATGAGCACTGTTGAAAACACCTGCCATTGTCTGGCATGAAGAATTATCCCCGCCACACACGCCACATTTGTCTCTCCTGGCCTTGGAGTTTAACACATGATCACAGCCAGCTTGCTTCAAAACAACCATGACAACCAGGATTATAAAAATGACTCATTATGAGCATGGTGCTTTACAAACTTTTCACAAGTACTCTTTCAATTAATGGGCGATTTGATCCAGTAGGATTTTTCAGAGCATCCACTGGTTTTGTTGTACATCAGTATTTTCACACACCTTTTCACATGGTCGGAAAAAAAAATGTTCAAAGGGTCATCCACATACCTCCCGCATCCAGATCACACAGGATGGGATTTAAAAAGGCAGATTCCCAGAATTTCTGAGTTAAAAATCCTTGGAGATAAAACTAGGAATCTGTTGTAACAAACATGGATAATAAATCTTATGTCCACTATCCATTTAAGCCATTCTTTAAAGAAATTAATTCAAAGAGACAAAGAAAGTCTGATTTAAGGAACACGTTTAAAATACTTCAAAAAGATGGTCTTTTGTGATTTTTTTTAACTCCTAATCTTAGAACCCTGGGAATTAACAGAGTACATTTGAAAATGTCCTTCACCAGGGGCGCCTGGGTGGCTTAGTCGGTTAAGCGTCCGACTTTCGCTTAGGTCATGATCTCGCGGTTCGTGGGTTCGAGCCCCGCGTCGGGCTCTGTGCTGACTGCCAGCTCAGAGCCTGGAGCCTGTTTCAGTCTGTGACTCCCTCTCTCTCTGACCCTCCCCTCTAATGCTGTCGCTCTCTCTCTCTCCTAGAAATAAATAAAAAACATTTTAAAAAAAAAAGAAAATGTCCTTCACCAGAATTCAGAACCAGCATAGTAAGTGGTGTTTAAGTAAAGAAGGAGTCATTTGATAAAGGTGTAAATGGTCTGATCCAGGGGTTCAGAAGAACAGATGCAGTTCTCTATGCAGATACTGTCCTCTGCAAGCACTGCAACAACTTTATTCTTTAGAATACTCCTCCTAAAATTTAATGATCAGAAAAAATTAAGTTTACTCAAATTTTTATACACAAGGCAAATATTTCCCAAATTTTGATCAGATATTTTCTGAAAGTAATCTGCATCTATTCAGATAATCATTGTTTTCCCATTGTGTAGGACTTCCTGCTAATTTAAATAAAACTTAAATTTCTCAGGCCACTGAGTCCCCTTTTCTAGTCTCTAAGTTATTACTTCCTTTTCTTTGAACATCTCATCACACATTTGAGTGCAAAGTATTTTATCACCCAGGTAAACTAGTAATAGATGTTTGGCTAAGAGAAAATTGGTCCCCTCAAGTTCCACCTTTACTCAAGGAACGAGTTCATAACATTACACTGGTATTCTTTAGACCAAATTCATCATCCTACTTCTCACACTCACCGTTTTTTTGTTTTTTTTTTTTTTTAAGATCGACATCTGTAATGTGTGTGCTTTAAATCAGGGTCTCATCTGCTTTTCAGCCAGAATCCAAAGCAGCCGACCTATCTCCAATCTTCTCCTAAACCAGTATATTATGAAGATTCTAATATGCAAATCAAATCACATCTCTCCCTCAACTCCAAATACTTTCCAGGGACCTCTAGGACTTCAGACGAAAAGTGTACGTAACAGCCAATCCCTATTTCCAACCCTGGTCTCTTCCTCACCTTTTTAAAACCTACTCATTCTCTATTAGCTCCAGCCTCACACCCACCACAAGGGTTCTCTGAGTCATTTCCACCCTATCCCATACAACATCCCTTCCTCAAGATCCCTGTGTCACCCTGCACATGATCCCATGGCCCTGCATTTGAATTATTTACATGTCTCTCCCCTACTAATCTGGGACTACCTTAGAGCAGTGATTAGAACAGTATCCAATATTTAGTAGGTACTCAGTGAATGCCTGTTGGTCGCACCTGGGAAGTGAAGGACATGGATGAAAAGAGGGACAGGTGGGCGGGGAATATCATCACTAACCAATGGGGGAGGGGTCACCAGAGAGGGTCTCATCTCAAGTAGCAAAAAGGACCTTACAACCCTGTGTCCTAATATTTTCTATCTTTTGAAGAAGCCAATCTCATGCCTCATCTTGATTTTGCATACCACAGGCAAAACAAAATCAGCAAACTTATCTTAGTGTTTTAGGAGTTACTCTGGAGGACAGAATTGCCTAGTAACAGTCTCCTGACCATGCTCCTAAAAAGATAGGGTGATATCACTCAAGGGCGCTGCACTGGAATTCACAAGAATTCCAGATCTGTACTCTGAGGCAACAGAAGTAATATTTGGTTACAGAAAAAGAAAAACATTCTCAAAGTCATTTTAAATATAAGGTACCTACCCGACACAGGCCTTGAACACAGATGTCATTCGTTTCAGTCCCACAAGGGGTCCCATCGGCAACCCTATCCTTCAACTGGTAGAAGTTAGTGGTTCCGGCAACCCGACAATAGAGTTTACAGCGATCTTTTATGGCAACTGTAAGAAAAAGCCAGATTTTTGGTGTACAGTAATACAGCTGTGTGTTCCTAGGTCTCAAGAAATTTTTACATCAAAAAAATATTCTAACTACTTACTCCCACTGTATTTTGGAAGCCACCTCACATTAGGGGAAAGACCATTGATGTTGAAATGTTTACCATCAAAATCAGAGCACTGCTTCTCTCGAAAGTCTTGCTTGCCTTTTGGACATGAATCAGTATTACATGATCGAAATTTCATCCTGCGGCCCACACAGTACTTTCCTCCGTTTCTTGGCCTAGTCAAATTCATTACATTTTAAAGCACATCAGTACAATATTCTTTCTGCCATTTACTTCTCAAACTGTTCCATTCTGTTCCAGGATCTGCAAAACTAATTATGTCTCACTAACACTTCCTGTTTAACAGAAGTATCTTACATGGTTTTTAAGCAATTATATGGCTAATAAGCTGTAAAAACATCATCTTAGGATGGACACTGTGGCCTGGAGGGCAGCAACAATAGCTTACTCATGACATAACTTACAAGGAACTAACTGATGCAAATTAGTTTTACAATGTCAGAATAGAGTTTGTTCTTTTGGGGGGTAAAAACAAACACAGCAAACCAAAGATACTCAAGATTCTACCATGTTAAAGAAACATAGGCATCATTGTATATGCTACTTATCACTCCAAGAGTTTCATGCTCTCTATATCCATCCATCTCTACTTCACCTTACGCTAGAAAATAAAGATTCTTTTTGTCAGCACTTTTTAAATGTAAAAACTTCCAGCAGAATTTAGCTATTCTAAAATTCAAATGATCTAAGTCATTTCAGAGTATATCATCTCTGCATTAAAAATTCTTTATTGCTTACCAATTTATCTATCATAACAACAGACACAGTACTTAAAAACCTGTATGGAATCTCTATGTTCTTTTAAAGATTTTGAGGAAGGGTAACATATGCTTCAGTACTTATTTGAGCTAAAGACAGTGACGCATCTATGAGAAGCAGAGAAAGAAAACATGACATGTCAAATTACACAAAACAGTAAAAACTGGTAATGAAGATACAGGTTTTCACCCGAAGAGCCAAGGCATAGTTGAAAGGAGCCAGGATTTCAATGGAAACACAGTAAGTGTAAAAATGCCATTATATCACTGTCATTTCATTTTTTTACAACTATTTCTCAAATTGAATTTAAATCAGAAAAAAGGTCTTAAATTCATATTCTAAAGATTAAGCTGGTTAAAACTTTTTAAAGGTTTGAGTCTACCTAAGGTAATATGGCTTAAAGTATCCCAGAAGTTTTCTAAGTCTCAGAAACTTACAGACTGACCTCCAGTTTAGAAGTGAATGAAACTGATGTTTACTTTCTGGTGCCTTGAGATAATCTTAATTTACAGTGACATAAAAAAGACATACTCGGGCCGATTACAGAGCCTGCTTGTGCTTTTGATTCCACCTCCACATGTTCTTGAACAAGAGCTGTAAGGTCCCCATGGTCCCCATTCACCATCTACAGGACGTGTTTCCATTTCTTTGTTTACACATAGCCCGTGGTGACAATGCTTAAACAAACAAAAATACACAAAGAAATGATTCATGCACACTCAATTAAAGTATCACAGTAATTTAACTACTATAAATATCAGCAAAGAAAATGCATACAATTTAAAAATATCAATTCAGAAATATGATTACATTTGACATTCCAATATTTTCGGAATATCTGCTAAGTAACTGTAAGATCTGAAAGAAAAAAGGAAATTTCCCTTGCCTTTAAAATTTTGAGTCTCGCTGGGGGAGGGAATACCCGTTGTATGGGCAAAATAAAATGAAAATAAAATGAAAACTTAAAAGAAGTGACTATTAATACGATATCTATCTATGCTTGTTTTTTTATGCACAGATACATATCACTCTCCCACTCTTTTAGCGGTTTACTCCATCTCATCCAAAGCCTCAGTGATCACTTTCTAACTTTCATCAAGAAAATGGAAATGTACAGAAGAATCTGCTCACCCTCTCCTACTACTCTTTTCATCCATCTAAGGGCACCTGTGCTCAGTACTCAGCCTTCCCACCTGTTAGTGTACATGAAAAATCCACGATCCTAGCCAAAGTCAATCCCTCTATCTGTGGACTTAATCCCAACCACTCTCATTGCTCCAAACATCACTGCAACAACTGTCCCATCTCTCCCGCAGCATTGTTATTCCGGTCTTCAATATATAGAAACGAACCAAGGCGCCTGGGTGGCTCAGTCAGTTGAGTGACCCACTTAAACTCAGGTCATAATCTCATGGTTCGGGAGTTCAAGCCCCACATCAGGATTATGGCTGTCCCCCCTCTCTGCCCCTCCCCCACTCATGCTCTCTTTAAAAAGAAAAAAGAAAAAAGTGGTCCATGCACTGATTCCAGTCTGAACTAGTCACTGCAAGGAGTACAGAAATTGAAAGTACTGTATTTAGAAACATTTATAGGATTTTGACAGCAATTTTCTGTTTATCAAAGTTAAAAACTGGCTTATATTGGGGCACCTGGGTGGCTCAGTCAGTTAAACAAATGACTCTTGATTTCAACTTAGGTCATGATCTCCCTTCATGGTTGGTAAGATCGAGACCCATATTGGGCTCTGTACTGACAGCATGGAGCCTGCTTGGGATTCCCCCTCGTCTCCCTCTCTGCTCCTTCCCCACTCATGCTTGCATTTTTTCAAAAATAAATATTTTTTAAAAAGGCTTATATTTGTTTTCATTGGGATAAAATACACAGCATAAAATTACCATCTTAACCATTTTTAAGTGTATCGTTCAGGAGCATTAAAACGCATTCATGTTGTTGTGCAACCGTCACTGCCATCCATCCACAGATCTCATCTTCGCAAACTGAAACTCTATACCCTTGAAACACAAACTCCCCATTTGCTCCTCCGCCAACCCAGTCCCCCGGCAACTACCATTCCACCTCCTGTTTCCATGAATTTGGCTACTCTCTGTATCTCATATAATTAAAATCATGCATCATTTGTCTTTATGTGACTAGCTTATTTCACTTAGCAGTGTTCTCAAAGTTCACCCATGTTGTAGCACAGGTCAGGACTTCCTTTTAAGGCTGAATAATATTCCATTGCATGTGTATATAACATTTTGATTATTCATTCATCTGTTGATGGCCACTTGGGTTACACTTCCACCTCTTGGCTATGCAGAATAAATGCCAATAAGCACAGGAATGTGTAGAGATCCCAAGACTTTACAGTTCTTTGGCATATACACCCAGAGCAGTATTGTTGGATTAGACCGTTCTACTTTTCATTTTAAGATCTGCCACACAGTTTTCCATAGAATTGGCTTACATTTTGGATATTTTTTCATTCTGAATGTCTTTTTTTCCCTTATCATTTTAATCATTTTGTACAAGTAACAATTTATCAGAAATTTTTTTAAAAAGACTGGTCCTTTACTAGAGCTAATTAAAGAAGTACTCCATGAGTTCATTCTCATTCATATACAAACATACATATTTCCCCTCTTTAACAGAACAAAATTTTCTTTAGATCTCACTTTCCACACCAGCTACTGCCCTGTTTCTCCTCAAAAGAGCTATCCATGCTTATGGACTCTCACTGCCTCTGCTCTCATAGCAGAGCCTCCGTGACACAGCTCCATGTGGACACCACCAGTTCTCAGACTCCATCTTCCTTGATTTAGTGGTATCATTTATTCCCTCTTGGTTTTTAGGTCTCCACTTAATGCTGGAATGTCCTGGGCTCTCATCACCTTTATGCTTCCCTATCAACAACAATCACTCCCAGCCCAGATCCTTCTTCTGAACTCCACACTTGTGTATACAGCTGCTTACACATCTCCACCTTAATGTCTAACATTTCAGACATCATACCCAAAATTCAACTGCTGACCTCTTAAAATCTGCTGATATAATCTAAGTTGATTAGCCAAAAACAGTCAACCTCTTCTTTCTCTATAGTTCAGATTTAATATGTTAGCAAATGTTCCAGTTCCTTCAAAAACAACAAAAAATTTGGCTTTTAATTATCAACCCAGTGCTCCCACTCTGGTGCGAGCCACCATCATCTCTCATCTCTATCACTGCCATACCTCTCCCAAGTAGATCTCCTCTGTTTCCAACTATTGCCCCCTATAGTTTAGTCTCATGAGTGAACATAATCATCCTTTTTATTTTAAAGATTAGCTCAAATTAGGTGACTCCTCTGCTCAAATCCTGCTATTTTATTTTGAATAAATGCAAGGTTCTAACAATGCCTGACAGGGACCTACCAAATACTCCAGTTACTTCCTAAATGTCACCCTCCACCCCAGCCACAGTGCCCTTCCTTGCTCTTCCTTGGACCTTTCCAATACTCCAGATTTAGGAGTTTAGCTGTTCTTTGCCTGGAGCTCAGTTCCACACAATATCCTCCATAGCTAACTCCCTCACTTTAAGATAGCTCATTAGGCAATGTCCCATAAGATTCACTTTGACCACTACATTTTAAACTGCAGTCTGTCCTCTTCTACCACAAATGTAAGCTCCAATGAAGGCAGGAATCTTTTTTTTTTGTTTGCTGATGTATCCTAAGCACCTAGAATAGTGCCTGACATAGAGTGGGCCATTGATAAATCTTAGTTGAATGAATGAATCCGATAGCCATGTTTATTAGCAGGAAAAATGCTTTGTGCTCTCCATTAAGAACAAATCATTCAAAATGATAAAGCTATTAGAAGTGAGAAGAAAATCTCTGAATGGAAGGTACTATGTGTATGTAAATTTGGGGGGCATCTTCCAGAAACATTTCAAATAATCCTTGAGCACTATTTCTGATAAATCCAAAAAACAAAATGTTATATTGTTCACCATGTAAAAAAAATTAAGTCATTGACAGGTGAGTTCCACCATATCTTCATGCAAATAGATTCACTACCACAAGTATTTAAAATAGTCTTATATGTAAGATAGTCACAAGATAAAGGGACTAAAAGAGTGTTAAGGCAGAAGACAAGACACTTAGTTGGAATTTCTCTTGGAAAAAAAAGGCCCATTTTTTATTGAATACGGCTAATGCATAGAGGTTCACTCTCGTCAATAAATGATAAGAGGGATTTTATATCTACATTATCCACATGTTACCCCAAGTGCCATTTCTGCTTTTAATCTATACAAACTTTAAAGTAGGTCCCAGTATCTTAACACATTTACCTTGAATTCCAGCCCTTTACCTCATTTTCAAATAGCTAAGTAGCAGATGAAAAGTGCTCAAGATGGAGAATAATCAGGATAATACAAATTAAAATGATAACGGTACTCCATTTTGCATCTAAAGTGGCTAAAATTTTGTTAAAAGGTTAACAAGATCAATTGGCAAGAAATGCAGCACAATTGGAACTTTCATACGTTGCTTGCAAGAGTCTAAAGTACACTTTCTGGAAGATGGTTTGGCAGTTCCCTATGAAGTCATATACATGCACCTACCCTGTGACTCAACAATTTCTAGATATTTACTTAAGAGAGATGCAAACATACCCACAGGACTGGTATAAGGATGCTTATAACAGCTTTATTCCTAACGACCCCAAACTGGAGGTGACCCAATTGTCTCTCAACAGAAAAATGTATGCAAAAAATTATGGTGCATTTATACAGTTGATTTACACTGCAGCATAAAGGAATGAAGTATTAATGCACACAACATGGATGAATCTCAAGTATTTTGAATTAAAAATGCTTGACCTATTTTCCTTCTGCCTACAGAAAGTGTGTGTGTGTGTGTGTGTGTGTGTGTGTGTGTATACACACTGTATAGTTCCATTTACATTAAAATCAGGAACTATAGAGAAAAAAGTTTACTCTGAGAGAGGAACACTGTCTACAGAGGCTGGACATACAGTGATGGAGATGTTGTCATCTTGATTGGGATGTTGGCTAAATGTCTATATTTTTTAAGACTTACCAAATTGTACACTTAAGAACTGTGCATTTTACTCATCTCCATTTTTAATCATGTTAATGCATCAACTGGATTTAGACTACTCAATCAGTTACAAATGGTATACCTGTTGTACATAAATATATCAATCACTATTTTGCCCACATGCCATCAATCCTGAAGTTTCATGGCACAGTGTAAACTTTAAAGTTTGCTACAGCACTTAAGGCCGATCTGATTTAAATCTAGTGACTATCTCGGAGGAGGTCTTTTAATGAGTTAACAGCTGTTTCGAATTCAGACAACAACAATGTAGTTATTTTTTCTTCTCTGCTCACCCTGAGATAATCAGTAACTCTCCCAAATGGCACTCTCCTCTCCCCCAAAAGCCAATTAGCAATATTGGTCACAAAAAGAGAAAAATAAAATCTTTCGTATCTTTGGTTATTTCAAAATAACTATTTTAAATAAAGATCAAATTTTAAAATTCAGTTCCAGCTCCAATCAACAACAGAAGGAGTCCACTAGAATTTTGGCCCTAAAGTAATCTGGGTGCTAAACCATTTCAGAGTACTTCAGCTTATGTAAAAATTGCTCAGGTCCCAATAAAACTTTAATATTCAATTCATCTGTAATGCAGGTAACATTCGTGGAAAACACATGCCTTTTGATGGAAGGCAGGGAGAAGGGCAGTGGCTGGTACCAACATTTCAATTAAGCAAATAGTTGGTAGAGCACAAGATCAGCTAGTGCACCTGACTTCCATTTCTACTTGTGCCCAATGTTAAGCTGACAAAAGCAGCAGCACTAGCCAACCATTGCCAAGAAGTTGTTCCTTTTGTGCTGAGGTAGCTCAGAGGAGGCGTCAACAGACTAAACAGCACTGGCTACCAAGGCCAATGGAGCTTGACTTCATCCTGAAGCACCAAGTACCACCTGACTTCATCCTCACAGTGATGTCTGATCATCAGGGAAAATCCTGTCTCTCAGCATCATGTTGGCAGATTTAAGTTACTTCATGCCTGATGTTAGAAGGGTAAAAATGTATATGTTCAGGCAGTTTATTTAGGGATATGATGTATTTGAAGACATTTACAACCAATAAGTATCCAAAGAAGCCACTTAAAACTTTCAATTAACCCAATTTTATGGGAGAACATGTAAACAATGGTAACATCCTTGAATTTGGGGAAACTGATATATTATGATCTGTAGGTCTATACTCATTGTTAATACACTTAGATAAGTATATGTTCATGTAGTTACTTATAGAACTATACAATTCTAGATGTGCTAGATCTTGAAAAGAAAAAGCATAAAATTAAAAGTTTAATTCACTTGACTATGTTCTACATCAAACAAACATGGCAACATTGATTCACTGGCAGAGCAAAAGTTGACAAATCATGAAGAGTGCTAAAACGCAGAGCAATCACTTCCTTGGATAATCTCTTAACTCATGACTCACCCTTCGAGGAAACCTACCATCCCAGGACCACAGTGTGTCCCGTCTGCCAGTGGCATGTGCTGAGTGCGACAGCCCTTGTGAACTCCTTCTGCACTCGTGCACCAGAGCCGCCTGCATTGCTTCTGCAAGGTAACAAAAAGCAGACAAGCAAGAGTAAAATAAACACTATAACCACCAGATCAATTCGGTGTAAACCATCAGTGTATACATTGATCTTCCATATTCCATGGTTTCCCGGTCAGAGCTGGAAATAATCAAGCCAAAAACATCTTTACTAAGTTCTAGTCATTGATTTGCCTCTCAACACACAAAATGGCAACATTCAGTTTTTAAGAACTTTTGGATTTTCATCATACACTGAACAATGGGAGAGATAAATTAGAGTGGAAATATTCAAAATTATGGGGGACATTTTTCTCTTTGTAAGACATTTTTCTAAAGGACTTTTTGTTGTCAAATGTTATTCACAAAGAGTTTCCAAAAGCCTCTTTTGATACGATGATAGAATGTATGAATAATGTGCATAGAAATACTGTATAATGTATACTGGTTTCCTACTTCGAGAATAAAATGCATACTTTCAAGCTGAACAAAGGGCTCTCAAGTTTTCCTAAGAAACAAAAATACACAGAGGCTCACAGGAGCTATACCCAAGAGAATTCCCTTTTTCTGAATTTAAATTCAGTGTTTATTTAGTGGGTAAGTCAGGTGGAAAAGAAAGGGACCTCCAAAAAATTATATCTTCCCTCCTCAAGAGTGGGTATTTAAAAGCTTATTAGCTTTTTTTAAATTGTAAGTTGTTTGTTTTTTAAACAACACTACTATGTGGAATATGTTTTGCCTATCTCTGCACTCACGTAACTGTCATTCAACAAACACTTAGTTCGTGGCACCTAGTATGTGGCCGATCCTAAACTGAATGCTGGGGATGCACATTTCAGTGAGTGAATGAGGCTGCATTCCTGGTCCAATGATCCTCGTAATCTAGTTGTGTATCTAACCTATGAAAAATCCTCAAAGTTCTAAAGGAATGATTTAAGGGTACCAGGCCTTAAAGTTTTTTTGGATTTAAATCTATGTAAATTAAAATGTAGTCTATTAAATTCCTAGAGCCTTTAATACAACTCATTATCAAGACACTTCTATCTTTACCACCACACCCCAACAAAGTATTTGAAAATAAATATTTGAATGCCTTTAAAACCTGTTTTCTGTATAAACATTTTTTAAGGTTTTATTTATTTTTGAGAGAGAGAGAGACAGTGTGAGCAGGGGAGGGTCAGAGAGAGAGGGAGACACAGAATCAGAAGCAGGCTCCAGGCTCTGAGCCGTCAGCACAGAGCCTAACGTGGGGCTCGAACCCACAACCACGAGATCATGACCTGAGCCTAAGTCAGACGCTTAACCCACTTAGCCACCCAGGTGCCCCTAAAACATGTTTTCTAAATGAGAATACTTCACATAGGATTTTCTGAGAGTTAATGAAGAGGATTTTTAAGTACAAGGCAAATAATAAATTTTAGTTTTCCTGGTTTTTATTTTTTTTAACTTTCTATTTTTTGAGAGACAGAGTGCATGCAGGGCAGGGGCAGAGAGAGACACACACAGCATCTGAAGCAGGCTCCACGCTCTGAGATGCCAGCACAGAGCCTGATGCGGGGCTGGAATTCATGAACTGTGAGATCATGACCTGAGTGGAAGTTGGACACTTAACTGACTGAGCCACCCAGGAGCCCCTTAGTTTCCCTTTTAACCCGTTTCTGCCAAACAATTTTTTTTAACATTTAAAACTTCTAAGCTACATTTAGTTCACCTTCTGTTCAAGAGAATAAACGTACACTCTGAAATATGTTCTAACTAACTTTATGGTAGTTAAAAAAAAAAAAATGGACAGAATTTTTCTTACCAAATAGGGACATACTTGTGATCCAGGGCCAAACATAAGTTCACACTGCTTGTTCACGTCATACATTAATCCAGGAAGTTGTGAAGACAGATCATATATTCGTCCATTTGGTTTGTCAAGGAGGCACTCCCCATGGCCAGTACTATACCAATGACCGAAAATATGGTGAATACATGTGGATACATAATAGAAGATTCTTCAACAGTCACTGTGTTCTACAGTATCAAGAAACAGTATCAGTGTTTTTTCATAATTTAAAAATGAATTCCTATCAAAGTTGCAAGAAAATCTCAATGTTGGTTCTCATTTGAGCCTCATAACTGCTCTGAAGGTGTAATTTAAAAAAAAAAGAAATTGTAAATTCATCAGAATTTATCAAATCTATTTATGTAATCACACTATATTTTTTATCTATTTTGTTGTCCAATAACAATGCCTTAAGTGCCCAAATTCTCAAAAAAAAATTTTTTTAGTTTATTTTGAAAGAGCAAGAGAAACGCACAGCAGGAGTAGAAGAAGGGCACAGAGAGAGAATCCCAAGCAGGCTCCGCACTACCAACCCAGAGCCCGATGGTCAAACCCAGGAAACCACGAGATCATGACCTGAGTTGAAACCGAGAGCTGGACGCTTAACCGAGTCCCCCAAGCACCTTACCCCACCCCAAATTGTCAAAATGTTTTAGAAAAAACATTTTCAAATCATTTAAGAAAATACACTTATAGTTCTAAACAACAAAACAAAGGACTTTCAGTAAGTGCTACATTGCATCCACATCAGAGACGCAGAGTTTGTGTTTTGGTTCTGCTGCGTGCAGGCTGCAAGGCTGGGGACAAGTTAACATCCGGAGCCTGAGACTTCTCATCTGTAGTAAAGCGATACTATCCACCTTGCAAACTGCTATCTAAGGATATATTTAAAGGACTTAGAAAGTGGCAAATAGGAGAAATCTTTATTGTTCACTTCTGGTTTGTAATGCAGTATTTAGTGTATAGGAAACTGAAAATATCCAACCATTCCAACTGGGTTAAAAACAATTCTTTCCATTGCCATAATTTTTAAAAATTTAGAAATTTTTACTGGCTGGAAAGACATTAAATTTCATCCAAAAATAAACATAGAACTTAAATCAGCTTCTTTTTAACATACAGTTTTTAAATTTTCCATTGGAGAGAATCCCATTACCACCTTTCAAAAATAAACACATCCCCTGGTATTTTTAACCAATACCTCAGTTAGCTATTGAACAAAACTATATGCAATTATGTATACATCAGCAACTGTGTATCATGCTTTTAAATCAACTCCCCATACAAGGAATAAAAAAATCACTGATAATTTTGGGACTTATGAACATATTCTAAAGCATGGTTTCATTCATTCCCATAGTTCTCATAAAAGAAGTAACTAGAAACTGCATATGTTAGGGATTAGAATATTCAAAGTAGTGAATATTGCTTTAAACAAAAAAATTACCTAGAGAGAGCTTGGCCTTGCGCCTTTTGGAAACTTTCACTAACTAAGAAACACCATTTGGATATAAGTGGGGAAGTAGAGAAACGTGAGGATGGAGAGATGATGCAGGAAAAATTGATCTGCCCCCCCTCTTCACACCAAGGAAAATCCTCCAAAAGAATATGTAAGCATACAGACTCCACATCCAGCCAGCTATAGAGAGCTATTTGAAACACTCATAACTGGACTTCAGTTATTGTCTGTCCTTCTAAGCCACCTCAAAACTTGAGCCACTTAAGCTCCTCTGAAAATATTATGCAGTGCCCTCTGAAAAAATTCAAACACACACACACACAAGAAAGCTGTGAATCTCATTAAGTCTCCCCTCAAAAATCAGTTACCCTAATAGAGCTCCCAAAGCTAGGTCCAATCTGCCCCCACCAAAATATTTTAGGAGTAAAATATGTATATACAACTCTTTCCTTATTTTTAAGAACCCATATGTACAAAGTAAACTTAAATTTAAACAAAAACTGAACAGAAGTTAAATCATTTTAAAAGAACATATAAATTTCAAATTCCATAGTCCAATAAAGTGTCATTATTTAACTAAAGTAATGTAACTTCAGACTTACTCTAGGAATTCAGTGATATATTTCTGACTACATTTTGACCAGGTCCAAGGACTTGTGTGGTAATTTAAAGTTGGAGCCATTACGTGATATTGGTGTTTAATCCCAGTGTCCTTACATTTAAAGCTATCATCATGTGGAACATTGAATCTAAAAATAAAGAATATGAAAATATGTAATAGATCTTATAAAATACAGATAAAATCTAATTATAGCAAAATTATACTTGATCTCTCCCATAAAGCATTATAAAACCAGGGTTATCTTTATGTTTAGAAGCACATGATCTCAAACACTACATTGTGACTTTGATCGGTAGCACCATCTGTTGATTTGGACCCTAAATCAGAGTATAAGCAATCAAAATATGTGGACTCTAGCTCACCTCATCACGACACTGACATAACATTCACATAAATGCTTGCAGGTTTCAACATGCATAGTGTAAGAGAGGTGTGTAGGTCAGTTACATAAAGGTCTTAGCACACTGGTTTCTAGACCACTGAGTATGTCAACAGTATCAAAACTTCTTTAATCCCTAATTCCTTAGCCTTTTATACTATTTATATGTTTCATATGAAACAGCCTAAGGACTGTTTCTGGTGTATATTCACTAAGCTATTACTGACAGAGTAAGAACAACAACACTCCTCAAGGAAAACCAAATCTTTGTAAGAGCAAATATATTAAATAATTAGTGGGTCAGCAACAGATCCTATGCCTTCTTTTGAGGACCCAAGTATAAACTCGCATTTACAAGGAACACTGAAACCACCTAATCCACCTCTTTGCCTGCAGAGATTTGTACTCAAATATCAGTCTTTTAATTAAACTACTTACCCATACTCTAATGACACCTAAAGAGTTTCTCAGGAAGAAAATAAAAGAGCTAGGATGGCAGTCTCTACCAGAGCACTTTTTCATTTGTTAGCAGCCTTGGCAATCCGCTAATAGTGTTTTCCAGATTTTGCTGCAATGCATCTACGTGCCCTCAGGTAAGCTCCTGGTGCTATCCTCCACTTCAACAATTTGAGTGTGCACCCTGCTGATAATCCTGAAACATAACCACACTAAAGGGGGACTATAGAGGCACTAGTTTACTAAAAGTCATTTCCACTTGAAGTTATCCCTGTTGAATATGCTAACGATGTAAGGCATGACCAGAAAAAGAAAGTATATCAAACTAAGAGAGGCCACTCTAGCCTCAAATCCTTATTAACCTATGAACAAGAAATCCAAGTGCTGGGGTGTACATTTAGAATCCCTTTCCGAGAATGAGTTTGTAGGGGTTTCTGACATTCCATGGGAGCTCCGAGGCTGTCTCATGGAATCATGGCCTCCATTCTTAGAGCATAGGACCCCAGTAGAACTTATGATCCAGGAACAGATAGAACCCCTAATTTTTACAAAAAGAAAAAAACACACAACTATGGAGGTGCAAGAATAGCTTAAAAATTGTTTAATGATTAAGAAATTCCCACATACCACATTCTCTGCTGGGGCTCTGAGCTTTAAGAGCAAAAGTGAGTTATTGCAAATATTACTGGGAGTTCCCCAGAACCAGAAGCCCTAGCAGGCCCTCCCATAAGATGGAAGAGGACAGTACCTGGTCATGTATGGGATAACAAGGGATAGAGGCCAGAAGTGCTGCTCATGTAATCCAATACAGTAAATGAAATAAAAGAATTCCCAAGTTCTAGTTCTTTGCTTAGTCTGTTGATCTGTGCAGCCTGTCTGACCTAACAGATCACAAAAGAGCCAGAGTTAGCATTTCAGGGATGGAAATTATACTAACAGTATTTCTTTTTTTTTTTTCTTAAGACATAAAGCTGCTAATTACTCAACTGAAGATGGAATCGTAGGCCTTTTGTGCAGTGATTAATGGAAAGCACATTACTGAGGTGGCAGAAGGTACTTACACGTGCCCAAGCTCGTGGGCTATGGTGAAGGCAGCACTCAGTCCGTTCTCTTCACTAATAGAGCAGCTCCGTAAAGGGTCACACAGGGTACCTAATTCTGCTAAACCTGAAAAATTCCGTATTTGTATTTCAAAATGGGAAACATCTAATCATACACAACTGAATTATAAAGCATTTACTATGAACGTTACTACTTAGAAACAGATGCAAGAAAAATAAAGGATGTAGAGTTGGCTGTTAATATCACATAAATGTCTTTTTTTAAGGTGAAGAAAAAAAGAGAAGAATGATTTATCTGCAGTTGAAATCTTTTTAACAAATCCTGGATTTTACTGAAGAAAATAACTCAAAATCTGGGGCAAAAAAGTGTTTTAAAGAAAATGAAAAAGAAGAAAGTACTGGTTACAGGAAGGATGAAGTTTTAGGCCCCATTAGTGTGGATCCTAGAAAAGGCAATGAATGTTTAAATTGGTAATAGAAATAATACAGAAAATACAACAGAACACTAGAAGTTAATAAATTTTCTTTCATTTTTAACGTTTTGAGGCAGCATACATGCATTCAATTATAATGAGTGAATGTACATTAAGTGCATAGTACTGTACCTGGCATCGAATATATACTAAATACGATTCATGTATTAAAGACACCCAACAATTTTGTAAGTATTTTAGCAACAGGAAATTATATTAAGATATAATATTTAGTCTTTAAGAATATCATGTAATGCCAATGTGTGGTCTGAACTCACTGAACAAAAAGAATTAGAGCTGATAAAGTCCATGAAAAATAATCTAGAATAAGAAATAAAAAATAAGTGCTCCTTAGAACAATCCGTATTATATCAACTGAATTGGTATTTACCTTAATAACATACTTTTTGCTGCTACTATCCTCTCATTGTAAGTTATCTGTAAATTATCTGCTCTTCTAGGAAAATTGCTTTCATAAAAAAGAATTTTTCATATGTAACTTTCATATATAACTTTCTTACTGGAAAGTTTGTGCTTTCAGAAATTTAATATAGGCCTGTATTAACCACTGTGTTTTAACTCCATCCTCCTATATACTGTTTCATTCATAAAACTTAAAAACATGGACAATTTCCTAGCTTTTACAGTAAATTTCCTAACGATTGTGTGTGTGTGTGTGTGTGTGTCTGTGTGTATGCGCGCGTGCATGCACATGCACGCTTTAAAAGATGTTAACCTGAGGACTCTAAAACTGTTGGAAAAATTCAGACTAAGAAGTTCATTTGCCAATGCGTTTTTCTTTAATAAAAAAAAAAATATTTGTTCTTTCTGAACCCACACCCAAAGTCATTGCTTGGGCAAAGGTCCCCACCAAAAGCTTTTTCTTGGTCAGAATCAAGGCCAAAAGTGAGCATGGGAAAAAAGATTTAATGTCTGCTGTCCAAAGTATGAAAGAACGGTTTTCCTAACTATGACTTGATACTTAAACGTGCAATTTTTTAGTCAATTTTGGTCATTTTACATTTCTCCTTTACTAGAAGTTAAAACTAAACATCCTAATTGAGTATCTTGCCATTCCCATGCCTTCATTAGTATTTTCAATGTTAAATCACTCCATTTCCATATATTTGTTTTCAAGGCTGCTTAGGCATTTTGAACAAAATACCAATTCTATTATCACCCAAGTGATAGAAGCTGCACAGAGTCCTCCAATCTAACCATCTTAAAGAATGAAACTTTTTAAATTTTAATGTTTATTTTTGAGACAGAGACAGTGGGGGAGGGGTAGAGATAAAGGGAGACACAGAATCTGAAGCAAACTCTAGGCTGCGCTGTCAACACAGAGCCCAATGCAGGGCTTAAACTCATAGATCATGAGATCATGACCTGAGCCGTAGTTGGAAGCTTAACCGATTCAGTCACCCAGATGGCCTGTGAGCGAAAATAATTTTTCAACATACTTTGCAAAAAGTCCTCAGAGACTGGAGCAATGATATCTACAAAAGATTATACGCAAGTAATCTCATAATTTTTCCATATATTTTATATGAGAAAATTAAATACTAATACTTGTGTCAATGTAAGTTGTGTCCCCTCAGGCAAACTACTTGTCCTTGTCTATGAAACTGAAAATTGTTCTTAAAGGTTGGTTGTGAAGATTGAAGGATTTAAATCACAGAAAACCTCACGAGTATATGATACATTGTAAGCACAGAAATATCAGCTATCATTATCATGACTCTGGATTTAAAGGAAAATAAGAATACTTTAAGAATAAGAACAGGGGCACCCGGGTGGCTTAGTCGGTTAAGCGTCCGGCTTTCACTCAGGTCATGATCTCGCGGTTCGTGGGTTCGAGCCCCGCGTACGGCTCTGTGCTGACTGCCAACTCAGAGTCTGGAGCCTCTTTCAGAGTCTGTGACTCCCTCTCTCTCTGACCCTCCCCTGCTCACGCTGTTTCTCTCTCTCTCTCTCCTAGAAATAAATAAAAAAACATTAAAAAAAAATTAAAAAAAAAAAAAAAAAAAGAATAAGAACAAAGCTGGAGAAACACAATCCCAGATTTCAAACTATACTACAAAGCTACAGAAATCAAAATAGCATGGTTCTGGTGCTTGCATGTGCACACGCACACAAACACAGACAGACGCCCGCACGCACACACACACCCCAACACAACAGGATAGAGTGCCCAAAACAAGACCCACACTTTTATGGGCAATCTATAATAAAGGAGGCAAGAATACAAAACAGGGAAAAGACAGCCTTTTCAATAAATGGTACTAAAACTGGAAAGCTACATGCAAAAAAGCAAACTGGTCCAGTTTCATACACCATGCACAAAAATAAATTCAAAATGGATGAAAGACCTAAATATGAGACTTGAAACCATAAAATTCCTAAATGAAAACATAAGTAGTCATCTCTTGGACATCAGCCTTAACATATTTGTGGACATGTCTCCTCAGAGACAAAAGCAAAAATAAACGATTGAGACTACACCAAAATAAAAAGCTTTTGCACAGCAAAGGACTCCATCAGCAGAATGAAAAGGCAACCTACTAAATAAGATATTGGCAAATAATATATTCAATAGGAATTAATATCAAAGATATACAAAGAACTCAAAAAACAATCCCATTAAAAAATGGGCAGAGGACCTGAATAGACATTTTTGTAAAGAAGACATACAGATGGCCAACACATGAAAAGATGTTCAGTATCACTATTAGGGAATTGTGAATCAGAACTATATGTGATATCACCGCATTCCAGTCAAAATGGCTAGTATCAAAAAGACAAGAAATAACCATTGGGACGAATGTGGAGAAAAGGGAACACTCATGTACCGTTAATGGAAATGTAAACTGATGCAACTATGGAAAATATGGAGGTTCCTCCAAAAATAGAAATATCACATGATCTAGTAATTCCATTACTAGGAATTTACCTAAAGAAAACAAAAACACTAATCCAGAAAGATTAGTGCATAACTCCTATGTTTATTGCAGCATTATTTACCATAGTCAGGATATGGAAGCAACTCAAGTGCCCATTAATGGATAAATGGATAAAGAAGCTGTGGTATACATATATGATGGAATATTACTCGGCCATAAAAATGAAAATTTTACAATTTGCAACAATATGGATGGACGTAGGGGGCGTTATGCTAAGTAAAATAAGTCAGAGAAAGAAATATAATTTTTTCAAAGAAACCAGCTCCTGGTTTCATTGATATACTATTTTGGTTTCTTTATCATTTATTTCTGCTCTAACCTTAATTATTTCCCTTCTTCTTCCAGCTCTATGATTATTTCTTATTCTCTTTCTAGCTCATTTAGGACTAAGGTCAAGTTATTTAAAATTTTTCTAACCAAAACTACACTGAGGTATCACCTCACACCTGTCAGAATGGCTAAAATTAACACAGGAAACAGGTGTTACCAAGGATGCAGATAAAGGGGAACCCTCTTACCCTGTTTATGGGAATGCAAACTGGTGCAGCCACTATGGAGAATAGCACGAAGTGTTCTCAAAAAGTTAAAAATAGGACTAGGACTAGCAATTGCACTATTTACCCAAAAGAAATAAAAATACAGATTCAAGGGGTACATGTACCCACATATTTATAGCAGCATTATCTACAATAGCCAAATTATGGATAGAGCCCAAATGTCCATTGATCAACGAATGGATAAAGCTGTGGACATGCGCGCGCGCGCACACACACACACACACACACACACACACACAGACACACACACACACTGGAGTATTACTCAGCCATTAAAAAGAATGAAGTCTTGCCATTTGCAATGATGTGGATAGGGCTAGAGTGTTACAGACTAGGCAAAGTAAGTCAGAGAAAGACAAATACCATATGATCTCATTCACATGTGGAATTTAAATGAAACAAAACAGGGCATGGGGGAGGGCACTTATTCGGACGAGCACTGGATGTTATATGGAAGCCAACTTGACAATAAACTATTTAAGAAAAAAATAAATGAAACAAAAATGAACATGGCAGTGGGGGAGAGGAAAACCAAGAAACCCATTCTTTTTTTTTTTTTTTTTTTTAATATTTTTATTTATTTCTAGGAGAGAGAGAAAGAGAGAGAGAGAGAGACAGCGTAAGCAGGGGAGGGTCAGAGAGAGAGGGAGACACAGAATCCGAAACAGGCTCCAGGCTCTGAGCTGGCAGTCAGCACAGAGCCCGACGCGGGGCTCGAACCCACGAACCTCGAGATCATGACCTAAGCGAAAGTTGGACGCTCAACCGACTAAGCCACCCAGGCACCCCCAAGAAACACATTCTTAACTATAGAGAACGGATGGTTACCAGAGGGGAAGTGGGTTAACCTAATGAGTTAAATAGGTGATGGGGATTAGGGAGGGCACTTGCTGTGATGAGCGTTGGCTGTTGTATGGAAGTGTATGGAAGTGTTGAATCATTAGATACTACATTTGCAACTAATACTATGCTGAATATTAACTGGAATTTAAATGAGAACTTGGAAAATAATTTAAAAATTAAATTTAAAAAAAAAAGCAGTAAGAAAAGGACTAATCCCAAAGTGGAAAAATAGTTCTCATTTCATTTCTCAAAGGAAGTACAAATGGCAAGTAGATATGAAAAGATGTTCAAATTCAATAATCATGGAGCTGAAAATTACTACTATAATGAAATATGTTACATTTAGAATGGCAGAAATGATAAATCTGTAGATGCCTTGTGTTGATAAGGACATAATCAAAAGCAATGTTTATAATACACCATTGATAAAAGTGTAAATTGGTATAACCATGTTAAGATATACCAAAGTTGAACATTAACACATTGAATGACATAACAATTCAGTTGCAGGAATATACAGTAGATTGTAAAGTGAAGTTCATTATGAAAAACTGGAATTGGCCAAAATATCCACTGATAGCATGTAGATATGTAAACTAAGGAGAAAATGTTACACAGTAGTAAAAATTCGTGAACTACAACTACAATGCTCAAAGAGCAAATTCAAACAATTTTATAAGCACATACATATATAGAACTATTGTTCAAATGATGAAAGTAACTGGGACATACAAAATTCATCGTATTGGCTACCTACTGGAGGCATGCCAAAAGGATCGAGTAAGGACTTGGCACAGGCCATACGACAGTATTAAGTTTTGGCTCTTAAATCTGGTGGTAGCCTTCTGGCTATTCATTGTATTATTTTGCTTTAAATCTACATATAGTTAATGTGTGATTTTGTCTTCATCAAATATTACACAATGAAACACTTTATGTCCAGCTTTGCATGGCACTTGATATTTAGCAATTGGCCACCATATTCATTCTTCTTCTTTAAAATGTATTGAAGCAGAAGCCAATAATGACAGTCATTAATCAAGACAATCAAAGGATTACCATGTGAAAGGAAAATAAACATTTTAAACTCAGTAAATTATAGGAGGTATATTTAATTTGTAAAATAACTTACCTAATGTGTCACATTTCTCTCTAGCTCCACAAATGTCTTCCCTTGAAACAAAAAATTGTGAAGCACTTTCAGAAAACTTTTTTGCAACAAGTCAAAACCAAGATAAAGAAGCTTGAACTATAATGTGACTACTACTATAAACTGCCTTCCAAATCCGGGTCTTATTAACCTCTCAATAATTTAAACCCAGGGTATACACCTATTGTATATATCAATAGGAGCTATAGAAAAGTGATTGTTGTAAATAGTTAAAGCTTTAATCAGTTCAGTAACAAGCTTTCTAATCTGGGGCTGGAGTGTGGGCGTCAGCCTAGGCAGTGACCCCTCTCCTCAGTTCCTGGGCCTCTCCTCTGTCCAGCTCCCCTTTCCAAAGCCTCCTGGCCTGGATTCAAGATGTGACCCCTACTGCCTTGTCTCAAAGCTCCATTCCTCCTCCCTCACAGTAGACCTCTTCCTCAGCCTCCTCCCTTTACCCACTTTGATCTCTCCATTCATCCCCACTTGCCATCTGTGCTCACCTCTCTGAATCCACCTTATGCAGTATGTGTAATATAGTTTACCCTTGACACTTCGGGGTCATTATGAACTTCAGCTATTATTCTCCACCAGAAATGATGTTTTCAGATATCACCAAGTTGCTCATTTTTTTCTTCTTCTGCATTACTTAGTCTCTAATCAATTTGACAGTTCTCTGACCTTTTCTACATGTCAGCTATTTTACATGGATTAAGTGTTTCATTTCAGGATCCTAGAAAGCAAATTCTCAGTCTGACCCCTAAATGGAAGAATTATTTCCTACTGTCAACCAATCAGCCAATCCTAAAACCCAAATATTCTGGTAACCATCAGTGGTGCTGAAGCAAAGGCATTAATTAACAATATACAGTGGTGCTTGAAAAATAGATATTTTATAATAGAATAAGTTGTTTTTCATATGTAAGCATGTTAATATCCATGCAAATGCAGCCTAGGAATTAAGATACATATTGAGCATCAAAACAAGGAATAGGGTTTTCTTTTGCTTTTTTTTTCTTTTTTAAAGTACAAATAGTCCAAAAAGTGGGCAATCAATTAAAATTCAAAAGCTCTTCTAAGTGATTGAAAGATCAAGTGGAGAATGAACATAACCTGTTTTCAGTTCCATAACTATGTTCATTTCCAAGTATTTTTCCTAATTCTGTCACTGATCAGGAAATTATTTTGCTTCAGTCAATCCATTCCTCAGCAACCTAACAGTGCTAATTTCCTAAGGAATCAATTTGCAGTTTGGTCTGCAAGAGCAATGTTTTCTTTCAATAGTATCTTTTGCAATACAAGCTCTCATAGAATACTTCCATGTGTCATCAATAAAGAATTAGGTAACTAGAGCAGGGATCATGCAGAGAGAAAGGGTAAACTGCGGTTGGAGGGTTATTTCTAAAACTGTACCTAGTGATAAGAACAGCAGTGTCATGGTGAGCAGGGTGAGCATCATCAAGAACATTCTGAGTTTGTTGCCATAAACAAAAGTTACGCAATGTGGTAGCTGCATTGTAACTGATGACTGGTCCTTCCTGCACACACAAAAATAAGCAATTCAATAATACATTAAAACATCCACAGCCTCTTTTCTCCAAGCTTGTCAGCATCCTTGCAATTTATCAGATAGCATTTTCAGAGGCAAATAAAGAAGTGGCATCATCTCTCCTTCGTATTTGTTCAAAAATATCCTAGAATATTTAAAACATCAGGATCGAAAGGGAATCTAGTGAAACCTCTTCCATATAACCAATACTTAGGATCAAAAAAACTTGTAAAAACTGTATTTTAAGTCCTTCAACAACAGGATTATAAAAGGGAATACCTCGTTTTAAATTATTTCCTTTCTATTCTATCACGGTGTAAGTTAATCACTCCCACTCAATTTCTTAGGTATAAATTTTAGAAATATCTCCTTTCTAGTAACAGTTCTGTAATCTATATATAAAGTCTACTACTCTTAAGTACTCTTAATACTACAGGCCTGTTTCTTACCTGTTCATTATGAATTACAACTAATTTCACGATTACTATGTTGATGAAATTTCCAATACTTGAGTCCTTGTATATTGCTGCAACCTACAAGGGGAAACAAAATGTATGATTAACCTTGTAGAATGTTAAACATCAGAGTTCATTTCTAGTTCTTGATAGAACTGCACTTTATTAGTGACCTTTTAAGAGCTTTGATATGAGAATATGTTCTTAGTGTTAAGATCATATTGCATACACTTTCAGATTTTATAATACAGTCCTACAGATGTTGTAAATGTCAATTTGAGGTATTAACTCCTAAAAAATTGTGTTGAAAGTGTTTACTTTATAAAGTATAAGATCAGATGCCTAAGTGAGTTATTTCTTCTCAAAAGTAACTTGAATCATGTCCTAGAACATCAATTGTCTGTCGTAACTGCACACTGTAATCTCCTAGGGACCTTTTCACAAAATCTGATGCCCAGGCCACATTACCAATTAAATCAGAATCTCTAGGGTTAAGACCCTGGTATCAGTATACCTTTAAAATTTTCCCAGTATTTTTTAATGATTCCAATGTGAAGCCAAGTTTGAGAACCAGGAACCTTAACCTTACTACTGAGACCCATCCATGGATCAGCAGCATTATATCACCTAGAGTTGATCAGAAATGCATAATCGCAGACCCCCACCCTTAACTAGTGAATCAGAATCTGCATTTTAACAAAATCCTCAAGTAATTTGAGCACTCAGAGCTTGGAAAATACCCTTGAGGATTCAGCAGGCATTTCACTTCATTCTGTGTCACAATCCCTAATTTACATAACCATTATACTCCATAAAGGTATAGAAGTTTTAACTACTCTCTTTTTGGTAGTTTTAATATTTTCCAAGATGGCTGTATATTTCCAATTCTGAGTATGCTTAAAATTTTTAATGGTTAGCACTACTGGAATCCATGGGGACAGAGTCATCTGAAATCATTTAAGGAACCCTACAAGAGGTCACAGGTCACCACCTGGTCTTTAATTCTCCAAAACCGAAAAAATCTAATTCTATCAAGCCCTCTACATGGGCTCAGTTTAGGATTCCTGGGTAAGGTGCTAATTCACTAATTCATCTCTTCTTGTAGCCTTCATAGAGGTTTCCACTGCAATAGTAGTTTCATCCGTATCCAATGCCTCCGTCTTGCACTCCTTTCAAGACAATCCCCTCAGGACCTGGGCCACCTGTGCAATGAAAATCATTTCCAAACATAGACAATAAACTCTTTGACAATGGTCTCAGTACCATTTTTCTTGATAGGTCTCCTCAGGCAAGGGGGGAGAAAAGCAAAACTTAACTACTAAGACTACACTAAAAAGCTTTTGCACAGCAAAGGACACCATCATCAAAATTAGAAGGCAACCTATTAAAATATTTACAAATAATATATATAACCGGGATTAGTATCAAAGATATATAAAGACCTTAGACAAAAAGCCATCTGATTCAAGTAGGGCAGAGGACCTGAAGAGACATCTTTCCAAACATGACATACACATGGCCAACAAACACATGAAAAGATGCTCAACATCACTAATCAGGGAAATGCAAACCAAAACTACATCACTTTACATCCATCAGGAATGGATAGTATCAAAAAGACAAGAAATATCAAGGGTTGGTGAGGATGTGGAGAAAAAGGAACCCTTGTGGACACTGTTGGTGTAAATAAAACTGATTGCAACCACTGTGGAAATCAGTATAGAGGTTTGTCAAACATTAAAAATAGAAATACATCGTGATCTAGTTATTCCATTACTGGCTAGTTACAAAAGGAAAATCCTAGTTGAAAAGGTATATACACTTGTGTTTATTACAGTGTTATTTACAATAGCCAAGATATGAAAGCAATCTAAGTGTCCCTGATAGATAAATGGATAGAGACACGATGTATATATATATCTATATCTATATATAGATATAGATATAGCTATCGATATCTATATATAGATATAGATATATAGATATAGATCTAGATCTATAGATATAGGTATAGATATAGATATCGATAGCTATATCTAGATATCGATATAGATATATATAGAACAGTATTACTCAGGCATAAGAGGGAGATCGTGCCATTTTCACTAACATGGGAGGAACTTAGCAAGTATAACGCTAAATGAAATAAGTCAGACAAAAGACACATATGGAATCTAAAATGCAAAGCCAAGCATTAATAAACCCATAAATACAGAGAACAGGTGGTTGACAGAAGGAAGGAAATTGGCAAAATAAGTGAGCAAGTGGGAGGTATAGGCTTCCAACTATGGAATAAGGAGGATAAAAGGTACTGCACAGAGAATATAGTCAATGTTATTGTAATAGTATTGTATGCTATTCCTGTATAGCACTGTAGTTTTCATATGCTATTTTTGTTATTTTTAAAAAAAATATTATTTATATTTTCAAAAAGAAAAAAATTAACATTTGGAAGTTCCCCCCATGGGAAAGGGGTGACGGAGAAGGAACAGGACTGGCTCCTATGCAGGTGGCACGTCAGGTGCAAAGGGCTGAGCGATTGGTCCTGGGATCTTTGTCACACAGCATTAATAATAGAATCTTTTCTTCTTGGTCGGTTTTTGTTTTGTGTTTTGTTTTTAGAAAAGGGGGTTGAGGGAGGAGAAACAAAATCAGAAAAATGCCAAAAACCATTTTCCAGAACATCTAAAAACAGAGAACCACAGTTCTTGTTGAGACAGTATGAATTCTGGATGCGTTTTTTTTTTCTAGTTTTCAACACCAATAAAGATTTTTTTGCAAAAGCCACCATATCAGAACACTCATCTTCCAGCTCAGATAACCTCCTTCCCTTTTGCCTTTGCTGGTTTTTCATAAAAGGATAAAAGGAGATATTCTATCCTTGCAAACAGTAAGTGCTCACAACGAGAGAGCTCTGCTGACATTCACACGGTGGTGAAGAGCTTTCACAAACATCCAAGTTTCCGCACAGTTGGATGGACTACAATTTCCCTCAACATAAATACTGCTTGGAATCCACAAACTGAGTTTTGAGAAATTCTCCAAACTACACTTATCAACACAGCATAACCTGTAGAGTTATCAAATCACAGTTGTATATTTGAAACTAATACAGCATTGCTTGTCAACCATACTTAAAAAAAAAAAATTCTGAAACCTAGATCACGATCTTCTGGACCACTACCCAGACCAACATAGCTACTGCTTCAGAAGGTATTACTTGTCTCATCCTTTTGATGAGTATCCAGCATCTACACCTTGCTTTGTTGGCTAGCAATCCAGAGATAGGGAAGACAGACACTGATCTTGTGGATCTTAGAGTTTGCTCGAAGTACTCATGGTGGAGCCCTCATTCCATCAGCCAAAGAGTGGTTTCAATATAATAAGTAACCTATAATAAGTAATCAATAATGACTGCTGCGATTTCTTTTGCTACATGGAATAATGACCAGAAACAGAGCCAAAAGCATCTCTGGAAATGAGGACACTGCAGAGTTGGCATGGACTTCAATACACATTCCAGAACCTTATTCTTTTAGCTGTGCAGCCATAGGTATTTACAGGTTGGTCATTTCTACCTACAGTGGTGCCTTTGGTAGAAGTGGTAGTCTTGTGGGGTTGAGGAGAAGTACAGGGACAAATAGTTAGCCATTTCAAGCAGATATGTTAGCCCTGCAGTATTGCTTACTTGAAAATGGGAATTGTGGAAATTTGTAACTGACTTGATATTTTCCACGCAACTTTAAAAAAAAATACATACCTTCCATGGAAAACAAAGTGTATTCACACTTGTAACTTCAGAGGTATCCTTTGATCCAGTGAGTATAACCGTGGAAGCTCTTTTAAGTCAAATTACAAAATGCAATACACCTCAAATTTATGCAAAGTCTCTTTTCCCCTTAAAAACAAACAGTTGTGGAGACTTCTAGATCACAGGAGGCCATGCATTCCCAATACTTCACACAGAAAAGAGCTTAAGTATTATGAATTATCTACATGACTAATTTCTTCACTCATTCCTCTAAATATGTGGGCTACAAATGACAGTCTGGACGTTATAGTATCAGCTACAAAATATATTCATAATATTGAGCTTCAGAAGCAAACAGATGTTGCATCTTTAATGAAAAGTGACCAATTTGTAAGATATGGTGTATACATATATATGTATGTATACATAGGTCTATGTGTATATATATATAGATATAGATAGATATGTATACACACACACACAATGAAAGATTACTCAGCTATACAAAAGGATGAAATCTTGCCATTTGCAATGAATGGATGGAGCTAGAGAATATTATGTTAAGTAGAAAAGTCAGTCAAATACCCTATTATTTTACTTGTGTGTATTTTAAGCAAACAAATGAGCAAAAAGGGGAAAAAGAAGCAAACTAAGAAACAAACTTTTAACTATAGAGAACTGATGGTTATCTGAGGGGAGAAAGGGAGGGGGCGGGTCAAACTGGTGATGAGGATTAAGGAGTACCCTGGTAATGAGCACAAGGCAATGCACGGAAGTGTTGAATCACTATGTGGCACAAGTGAAACTAATATTACACTGTAGGTTAACTGGAATTTAAATAAAAACTTAAAAGAAAAATAAAACCTCATTCTTCCAGAGGTAAAGGAGACAAAAAACAGCTCAACCTAATTCTTTACACAATCTCCCCAAAAAACCCTCAGTTGACATTTTGCTTTTATGCTAAAATAGTATCATTAAGTAATTAAGGGCATCCTATTTAATTGGATGCATTTTCTGTTTTATTTCTAGACCTCCGTAATGTATGTGCTTACATTCAATATACATACATTTTACTGTATGTGAATATTTAAAGGTGTTACTGTATAAGCAATTAAACTGAATTATGAAGCAGGCAGATGACAAGGACCATTTCATTATTCAGAGGCTTTTGTAATTGGCATGTACAATGTGCTTCCTTTATCCTCAAACTACCACCTCATAGTGCCTTGCCATGATGGTAGGGTACCATGTTTGCTACTTTTTCAGGACTACATTCCTAGATTTATTAGCTTTAGCTCTGATTACTGTATCTTATAGAAGATCAGCATTCTACTCCTTAAGTCCTTCTTATTAGCTCTTGGTACAAAAATTTCTCTCCGAACTCTGATGTGTTTCATGCCCTAGCCCTGACACTACCCTGCTGCGGATACTTGACCATGGCCTCAGAGAAGTCCTTTGCAGCCAGAAGACCTTGGCTCTAGTTCTAGCTCTATTGCTAGTTACATGAAAATTGGTCAACTCTGGAAATGGACTTCTCTACTTTTTGTCTCAATTCTTGCAACCATGTGGGGACCCCAAGCACCCCTGGTCACAATGCCATAGCATATTCAATTTGTATTTGCCAGATGCTATTGGGGGAGAAGAGTGTAGGCCATTTGTGTTTTAAAGCACAAAATCATCCCATGGCTTGAGAAATGTGAGTAAAAAAGTTAAATAATCTATTTGTTACTTCTGTGAAGATACCTAACAAATCCACATTATCTAGGAGAAGTATTTAACACAAATGCTTCAACAGTTTTTTTTCATCTTCCCATGGAGCATGTCACATGACTAGTATCCCATTCCATAGACTACACCATAGAAAATGCTAGATCAGCTTTCTTAAGTAACCTCTACTTCTACAGAGCCATGCAATATTGATATATAACTATAATCACTACATATTAACTACATATCAGAGTGCTGTGTTTCAGAATTTCATTGATCTAATTAGAATGTACTGAGTATTCTTTAAATGTTTGTTCCCCTAGCATATCAAGTTTATGTTTCTTTTTTTTTTTTAAACATGTTTTTAATGTTTGTTTATTTTTGAGAAAGAGAAAGAGAGACGGCGTTTGAGTGGGGAAGGGGTGGAGAGAGAGGGAGACACAGAATCCAAAACAGGTTCCAGGCTCTGAGCTGTCAGCACAGAGCCCAACGCGGGGCTTGAACCCGCGAACTATGAGACCATGACCAGAGCCGAAGTCGGATGCTCAACCGACTAAGCCACCCAGGCGCCCTTGAACACAAGTTTTTATACAGTACAGTTTGATAACAGGGTCTGAGGAGACCAGGGGGAAAAAGTAGAGAAAAATATTTGGAAAAATTGAGTGTTTCTCTGTAGACATTATAACAAAGATATCTTAACTTTTTAAATAACCTAAGATATCTTTTCTAATAAGCTAAGATGATTCACAGAATCAACTAAACATCGCCACTTTTTTTGTTGTTTTAAAAAACATCTATCCATTGTTAGAAGGGAAAATTAGTCAGATTCACGATCAATCAAGCCCACTTTTTCAAGTTCCCTGAGATGACACATACTGATATACAATTACACAGCATAACGTTATAGCAATAAAGTATTCACAACGATCACTTAAAGTCCAATTTCTATTTCACCGAACAAATCCTGCAGGATAAACTATATCCTTACACTCGGTTGTTGCTATAAATTTATTCAAATCAAGAAAACTGTCATATTTAAAGCTCTCGAAGGAATTTTGGCACAGACGAAATCATTTTGTTAAGTCCCTGAGCTCTTTAACAGGCTGGTTTTTGTACTGTGTCTTCCCCCAGCCACCTGGGCCACTCACCGCCTCCCCTGGCCCCACGCTAAGTCTAGGTCAATATTTGATGCTATAACCTTTCGAACCCACTGTGCTCCAAAGCCGCATAGCTCGGAGGACGGGCGCAGCAGGAGTCCCCTCCACCCCCCAAAGAGCATCCCCTATAGTTTCTCTGATGTGTATTAGCAAGATGGAAGAGTCAGAGGGGGTGCGCTTCACACATGTGTCTTACTTCTCAAGTTGCCTACAACGAAGAGTCAATGTTTCAATGTCTCCAGGGCTTTATGTCTCAGATGCTCATCCAGACACTGGATGGCAAAGAGGTCAGTGTCGGTGTCAAACTTGTTGGCGAACAAGTGGTGCTTGCGTAGCATCCAGTTCAGGTCACCTGCTCCGAAAACACACACGGAGCGCACATGGACCCCGCTGCAGGGCGGGTAGGGGGCACCCTTGGAAACATCACCTTCAAAGTACTGCCACTTGACGAACCTCGCGATGGCATGCATGTCAGACATGTCATACTTCTGGCTTAAGGGCAGCGAGCCGGGGACTTCGGGGATCCTCTGGATAGTGGCCCAGAGATACTCATCAGGACTGTATGTGTCTTTTGCCCACTCCATAAACTTCTGGATTTTTTCATTCTCCAGCACGTACTCCACATACTTCCTGCTGACCACAAAATAGGCACTGCCTGAAAACAGAGGTGTTTCGAGAGGGGGGTGCGTTTTGTCAGTTCCCGTGTTGGTCAGCTTCCCATTAACAACTGTATAATGCTTTTTCCACCTTTCTTTTTTATTGGATGGCATTCTCTCGCTCTCTAGGTTGTTTTCACCCATTAACGAGTTGAGCTTCCGGACAATTTCCAGGTTGGTTTTAATAGGAAAATCCATACCGCAAAGATTTATCAAGTACTTCCAGTGTGCACTCATCTGGTAGAGATCCTGCATGCAGTTGAGGTCGGCCTGGACCCGGCTCCATGAGGCATATACCACACTCTCCAGCTGACTGGCCACGAAGACATTACTGAAGCAGGAGGCAATGCCCATCACCGCGGCCAGAAAGGACTCCTCGGATTTTTTGTCCACGTGAATGCAGTACAAATTCTGAGGCATGTAGATGGCCCTCAGGAGCCTGTCAACCATCTCGATTTTGTGATGAACCACTATGGAATAGGCAATGGGAAACTCTGCCTCTTCCTTACTAAGGGGTTCAACGATATATTTGCGCCTCTTGATGAATGAGTTACAATCTCTGGTCATGTTTATATAGTCACTGGTTGTCCATCGAGGGCGCTGCCTAACTTTCACGGTTAGAATTTCAAGCTGTACCTTTTGGATTTCATCTACATCACCCTGTAAAACTTTGGTGCAGTTAATATTACTATTAGGATTCTCCCCCACCAGCTCCAAATGCCCCACACTTACAAATTCGGGCTTCTGATGAATTCTTAAAACAGAGAAGGTGACAAGGGAAAAAACAAGAAGCAAGAAGTAGTATTTAGTGGGATAAGAGAAAAGTCTCCTTCGCAACAACTTTCTCAGCATTTCAAACAATGATGGGAGGATTTTCCTTAATTAAGGGCGGGCTTCCAGGCTTCAGGCAGTCATGATTTCTCTTCTCTCATGACCTTGCGAGTTGTCAGTTCGCATTTATCAAGACTGCAAAGGCGGCTTGAAATGGAGAACGGCACTTTCTGCACCGGGCACCAGGGCAGTTGGGTTCGGTCAGTTCCTGAGTGATCCAGCAGATCCTGAGTGATCCAGCACTCTGCAGCCCCTCAGCAGGGGGGTGGTGGACAGCGGCTGGGGAGGCCGAGCGTCGGGAGCAGAGGATGACCGGGAAGTCCCACTCCACCTGGGCGGCCCATAAGGCCCAGCCTGGATCTGCAGACGACCTCATCCACCGGGGAAGAGAAGTGTGCGGCCCGCCGGGGTGCCTGGGGCTCGTTCTGCACCGAAGGAAAGCGCTGCAGCGAGCCGGCCGCCGGGGCGCAGGAGGGTGCGCTACCGCGCGGCACCCCAAGCCCGCCGCGCACTGGCCGGGGCCCGCGCTGCGCTCAAGTTTATGTTTCTTTACAAGTCTCACAAAACAGTACTTCACGGATATTTAGCAAAAAAAAAAAAAGTAAAGAAATGATATAAATTCTTTTTTTTAAATATTTTGAGAAAATTCTATGCAAAATACACTTCCTGCAAATCATGAAGTTATTGTCACCATTAACTGACCAACTATTTTGAAATTTGCATATACAGCTTCAGAGAATGTACATATGGCATGTTTAGAGGCTACCTTTTTAAAAAATTATTTAGCCACTTTTGAGATAATGGACATATTAGTTTTAGGTATACAATGATTTATATATAGATCATATACATGATACATATAAATGAAATCACAATAACTTATCTATCACATAGTTAATATTTTCATTTGTGATGAGAACTCAGATCTACTCTAAGCAACTTGCAAATATACAATATTCACCATGTCAACTATTCACCATCCCATGTGCATTACATCCCTAGGACTTAGAACTCAAAGTATTTACCTTTTGACCACACTCACCTTCAAAGTCTTCAACAGAAAACTGATTTAAACAAAGTGAAGAGACTGCTTACAAAGAGCATTACTTTTGTCAGATAGCTGTGCCCAAAATTAGAAAATGATATTCCACAACAAAGTAAATACGTGCAAATAATTAATAACCTTATCCTTATTTGCTACATGAAGTACTACCAGAATCAATATTGTAAGTCAACTATACTTCAATTAAAAATAAGAAATAACTTAAAAGTTAAAGAACACGGAGTTGAAGAAAGGGAAAGTGAACATAATGGTCCCACCTGAAATATGAAAGCATATCGTTGTTTTTATTTTATTGTTGCTAAAAATTTTCTCTATCATGAATAACATCAGTGAAAGCAAAGGTATTAAGTCAGTGTAATCCAAGTGAGGCTTTTTAGTTGACAAGTGCCTCTAATAGTAACTATATCTTAATAAACAGGGCTTATTCCTGATGATCACATGATGTGCCTTAAGTTATGTAATTGTGTAAGAAGGTGAATGTAATCAAGTCAAGCCTTTATAAACACAACAGTATAGAAGTCTGACCTACAGTAAATATTTTCAAGGGTTATTAAACAGGAAGTCACTGAATATCAAAGTCAGTCTGTTAAGAAAATTGTTTTCATTACAAATTCTTTGGTAGTTTAATTATATGTGAATGCCATTTTTGCCTCATACTGTCACTCAAATTCTCTACAGATAAAAGCTTTGGTATTGAAATTGGTTGAACATCTTTGATCATTTAACACAAACCCTTATTTTATTGGATACACTATACAGAATTCCGTTCTTCCCAATTTTCATGTTAAGGCCAGAATCACTTTCAATCACAGATCACCAAGCTGTTCATATAGCACTATAGTCAATTAAATCACACAAATTTCTCAATCACTGTACTCACTGTTAACTTGTGGAAAGTAAAGAAAAAGACAGCACAATCCTCTGTAAGGTCAGGTAAGATAATCCTCTAAGTGGTGTACGTACATAATCCATGTGCCCAGTGTTGAAGCATTAAGCTATTTCTCCATTTTATCTGGAGCCAACATACAAAAACTATCATTTTGAACTTTTCTTTAAATGGTTCACAATTAAACTTCAAGTCCAAATCACATTTTCTTGTAGTTTTCCTAAGAACATTACCAATATCCTGTGTGTGTTTGAATAAATGCAGTTAATGCCTCCTTAAAAATGAGGACAAAATGTGCAAAATCTCAATCTCCTTCCTC
This sequence comes from Hyaena hyaena, assembly GCF_003009895.1. NCBI lineage: Eukaryota > Metazoa > Chordata > Mammalia > Carnivora > Hyaenidae > Hyaena > Hyaena hyaena. The sequence goes on along the minus strand of NW_024081981.1, from coordinate 95,640 downwards.
AATTGGAAACACATCTGCAGTCACTTACATGGAGACTGCATTCCTCTTATCACTTCAGAGCAATTTTGGAAATGGACTTCATGAGTGGAGATGAAACAAGTTGAACTAGACTTGACCACTGACCATTTCTACAAGGTGTCCCCAACTGTTCTAGTTTGCTAGGACTAAGGGGTTTCCCAGGCCAGAAGTCTTAATCCTATAACTAGAAAAGTCCCAGGCTAAACAGAGTCTGTCACTCTTGCTCCAAGATTCCTTTTACATGGTTTACATCTGCAAATACAGCTGTGAGCACAGCTTTTCACTAATGAGATATATTGTGTGTGTGTGTGTGTGTATATATATATATATAATTATGTGTAATTTTATATATATCATTATATATAGAACCATGAAGTCTGCTGGCTTTCTTGTATCCTTATCTGGACATTCTTTAGGTTTTTTGTAAAAAGTCCAGTTGGTTAACATACAGCATGAAACTAGTTTCAGGTATACAATATAGTGATTCAGCACTTTCATTTAACACCTAGTGCTCATCACAAGTGCACTCTTTAGTCCTCACCTATTTTCCCCAACTACCCCTCTCCCTCCAGTAGCTATTCATTTGTTCTCTATAATCTGTCTTGGTTTGCCTCTTTTTCCCTTGCCTTCCCCCTCTCCCCCACCCCCAGTTTCCTTTGTTTCCTTAATTCCACATGTTCTTTTAACGAAAAAGAGTGGAGAAGCACTAAACTCCGGTAATTTATAAATCATCTGAAATTTGACCTTGGACAAAGCGAGCAAACATATACAAACCCAAACTACCTCAAAAGAGACTTGCCCTAAATTTTTCCTCCTACCCACCTACATTTGGAATGTTCCCCTCTTCCCTAACCCTCCTTGTGAAGTGAAAACTCAACACAACCAGCTGACCACATCTACAAATATCTCATCTTCAATGGAAATTGGCTCTCCTGGTGGGACTAAAGTTCTAGGAAGTGACACGTGCACACACTAGGCTACTGTTTCAAGCAATCTGAGAAGCTGATTTACTTTCTATGAAGTCAGAAGGTCTGTTTTCCACTTGATGAACCGTGGCTTTAAAACTCTCATGGACAACTTCAATTATCTCCAGATTATGTCACAGTATCTTCCGAACAGTGATTATATTGATTTGTATGTGCAATACAGGCAACAAAACATTTCTGAGTATGCCCATTATTGCCAAAACTGCATGTAGCTATTCCAAAATTTTTTCAAGAAACATTCCTCTTGTACTCCTTTCCTTCTTCTAGTCATTATTTCTACAGCACGGATATCAGAGTTACCCATCATTAAACAGACTTCAAAATCTGTTGCATTTACAAAATCTAATATTTTCCTTGGGAATCACTGCCCTCCTTCCCACAATTTTCTTAATAAGTATCTCTTTTAATTGCTTAAAATTACTAAGTTTATCCTACACTGTCCCATGTAATTGATACAATTTCCTACATTATCAACCGACATCCTCCAAGTCAGTGCTCTCATTAGAATCCCCTCATAATGAGCATGCCACACCCACATGTAGATAATTATACATCTAGATAATTACACATCTAATTTCTTCAGATTCAGAAGTAAAAACAGGTTATCAGGATAAATTTCTATATATTGCTATTTTCATTTTAAAAATTCAAGTCAACAAAAGTCCATATTATACACAATTCAGAAATCATTTTGAATCATCTATTACAATGTCATGCATTCTGAAAAATATTACTTTACTCCCTTATTCATTATATCTTTCATTAATTACTGAATACCTGCTTGGTACCAGATACTGTGCTTAGGCAACATAGGCCATGTATTCTTAGTACATATCAGAATTTAAGATAAAATGTTATATATAAGGAAAAAAAAATAGGGTCTTAGTATCTTCAAATCACAATGTACTTAACTGGGCATTTCTGCTTAAGAAAAATTTACAATAACCAATAGATGTATCCTGATCAAGTATGTTCAATCAAATGGGTCTAAGTTCCTTACATGTGAATAGAGGTACTTCCAGCCATGAGGTATGTTCCAATTACCTGAATCTGTATAAATAGGTGACTATTAACTATTAACTAAATGAGGAGATTACTGAGCATGAAAGGTGCTTACTCCAGAAGGATAGGCCTAAATTCAGAAGTGTCCCAAACATATAAGTATGTGTATGTACATATTTGTATGAATATAGATAGAATATAGAGTTCTACCACTAACAGAACTAGCCTAGGTCCTTCACTAGGTCTAGAATTCTGTTCCAGGATACTCCACCACTCCTGCTCAAAATAAGTATTAGTATCATGTTAAGAACTCTTATAGCAACTGTGATCTTACATTCCAAATTTGCTAAAGCAGCTCTCTCAGTAATAGCCTTTCCTTTTATCCCCATACATTTATAATGTAAAATGTCATTTTGTCCCAATGAAAATGAAAACAGTGGTTCCAAATCTTTGGGATGTAGCACAAGTGGTCCCAAGAGGGAAGTTTATAGCAATGCAGTTCTACCTCAAGAAAATCTTGAACCACCCACCTGTACACCTAAACGAGCTAGAAAAAAAAAAAAACACAACCCAAAACCAGCAGAAAGAAGGAAATGATAAAGATTAGAACACATATAAGTAATATAGAAACTAAAAAAATACAACAGATAAATGAAACCAGGAGCTGGTTCTTTTTAAAGATCAACAAAATTGATACACCTCTAGCCAGACTAAAAAAAAAAAAAAAAGTGCAGAAAAAGTCACAAATATCACAAATTAAAGAGAAACAGCCAACACCACAGAAATACAAACTGTAAAGAGATTATGAAAACTTATATGCCAACAAACTGAACTGAGAAAAAATGGATTAATTCCTAGAAACATAATCTACTAAAAGTGAAGCAGGAAGAGATAGAAAATTTGAACAGATGGATTACCAGCAATGGTATTGAATCGGTAATCAAAAAACTCCCAACAAAAGTCCAGACCGGATGATTTCATAGGCAAATTCCAAACAGTTAAAGAAGAGTTAATACCTCTTCTCCTCAAACTATTCTGAATAAGAGGAAATAAAAAAAGAGGAAAAAAACTTCCAAGTTCATTCTGTAAGGTCAGTATCATCCTGATATCAAAACCAGATAAAGTCACCACAAAAAGAAGAGAACTACATGCCAGTATCTCTGATGAACAGGGATGTAAAAATCCTCAAAATACTAGCAAACTGAATCCAATGATACATTAAAAAACCATCACTATGATCAAGTATGATTTATTCCTAGGATACAAATGTGGTTCAATATTCGCAAATCAATATGATACATCACATCAATAAGGATAAAAACTGTATGATCATTTCAACAGATACAGATAAAGCATTTGACAAAGTACAACATCCATTCATAAAAACCCTCAACAAAGCAGGTTTAGAGAATATAGCTCAATATAATAAAGGTCTAATATGAATAAACCACAGCCAACATCATACTCAACACGGAAAAGCTGAGTTTTCTCCCAAATATCAGAAAGAAGACAAGGATGTCTACTCTCAAGACATCTATTCAACATTGTACTGGAAGTCCTCGCCACAGAAATTAGGCAAACGATAGGCATCCAAATTGTTAAGGAAGAAATAAAACTTTCACTAGTTGCAAGTCTAGTGATACTATACATAGAAGACCCCAAAGACTCCAAAAAACTAGAACTGATAAATGAATTCAATAAATTTGCAGGATTCAAAAATCAATGTACAGAAATATGTTGTATTTTTACACACCAAGAATAAAAGAGCATAAAGAGAAATTAAGAACACAATCTCATTTATAATTGCACTAAATATAATGAAGGATCTAGTAATAAACTTAAAAGAGGTGAAAGACCTATACTCTGAAAACTGTAAAACACAGATGAAAGAAGTTCAAGAAGACTTAAAGAAATGGAGAGACTTTTCATACTCATAGGTTGCAAGAACAAATCTTGTTAGAATGTCTATACTACCCAAAGCAATCTACAGATTTAATGCAATCCATATCAAAATACCAACAAGTATTTTCCACAGAGGTAAAACAATCCTAAAATTTGTATGAGACAACAAAAGACCCTGGTAGCCAAAGCAACCCTGAAATAGAGAAGCAAAACTGGAGCTATCTGAATTCCAGACTTCAAGTTATATTAAAAAGCTGTAGTAATGAAAAGAGCACAGTTCTGGCATAAAAGTAGATCTATAGGTCCATAGATCCAAATACAAAACTCAAATACATCCACAATTATATGGTCCATTAATCTTCAACAAAACAGGAAAGAAAATTCAATGGGAAAAAGTCTCTTCAACCAATGGTGTTAGGAAAACTGGACAGCTACGTGCCAAAAAATAAAACCCGATCCTTTCTCACACCATTTGAGAGAAAGAAACTCAAAGTGGATCAAAGACCTACACCTAAGACCTGAAATCATAGAAATCCTAGAAGAGAGCATAGAAAGCAATTTCCCTGAATTAAGCCTAACTACAGTTTTTTTCAGATAGGGCTCCTGAAGCAAGGGAAATAAAAGCAAACTATTGGGACTACATCAAAATACAAAGCTATGCATGGCAAGAGAAAACATCAACAAAACTAAAAATAAAACCTGCAGAATGGGAAAAGATACCTGCAAATGGCATATCCATGTGCAGATATATATGTATCAAAAATGTATAAAGAACTGATTCAACAGCCAAAAAACACATAATCCAATTTAAAAAATGGGCAGAAAATATGAACAGGAATTTCTCCAAAGACATACAGATGGCCAACAGACACATGCTCAAAATTTCTCATCAGGGAGATGCAAATCAAAACTCTAAAGGGATATCAACTCACACCCACCAGAATGGCTAAAATACACACAAGAAACAACAATTGGTGGTAAGGATGGAGAGAAAAAGGAGCCCTCTTGCACCACTGGTCGGAAAGCAAACTGGTACAGCCACTGTAGGAAACAGTGTGGAGCTTCCTAAAAAAGCAAAAATAGAACTGCCATACGATCCAGTAATTGCAGTACTGGTTATTTATCCCCAAAACACAAACACTAATTCAAAGGGACACATGCATTCCTATGTTTATTGCAGCATTATTTACAATAGCCAAGTTATGGAAGCAGCCCAAGTGTCCACTGATAAATGAATGGATAAAGAGGTGGTGTATTACTCAGTCATTAAAAAATAAAAGAAGCCTTGCCATTTGAAACAAATGGATGCAGCTAGAGTGTAATACTAAGCAAATTATGTCAGAAAGACAAATATGATCTTATTCACATGTGGAATTTAACAATGAGCAAAGTGAGGGGGAAATATAGACAAACTAAGGAACAAACTCTTAACCATAGAGAACTAATAATTACCACCAGAAGAGGAGGTAGGTGAAATAGGTGATGGAGATTAAAGAGTACACTTATCATGATAAGCAGTAAGTATAGAAGTGTTGAACTGTTCACCTGAAACTAATAGAACACTATGTTAACTATGAATTATGCTGGAATTAAAATTAAAAGCTTTAAAATAACATTTCAATTTCTGACTTGACAAGTATAGCAATAGCAAAATAGTTTCCATTCTTTCTGTGCAGAGGTAAGAGGGTTTAAAAATCAGATGGGAGGGGGTGCCTTAGGTTAGGCATCCGACTTTGGCTCAGGTCACGATCTCATGGTCCAGGAGTTCAAGCCCCACATAGAGCTCTGTGCTGACAGCTCAGAGCCTGGAGCCTGCTTTAAATTCTGTGTCTCCGTCTCTCTCTCTGCCCCTTCCCAACTCCTGCTCTCTCTCTCTCAAAAAAAAAAAAATGAATATTAAAAAAAATTTTCATAAATCAGAATCAGGAAAACCAGAGCGGCTCAATCAGTAAAGTCTCTAACTCTGGATTTTGGTTCAGGTCATCATCCCACAGTTGCTGAGTTCAAACCCCACATCAGGCTCTGCACTGATAGTGCAATGCCTGCTGAGGATTCTGTGTCCTTCCCCTCCCTCCTTCTGTCCCCCCCACCTGACACCCACCCACACCCACACACACTCTCTCCCCCCCCCCCGCTTTTAAATAAATAAACTTTAACAATCAGATTCAAAGTGTAAAAGATCAGGCCTGCTAGGACTGTCCCTGTCACCAAGACGTAGAAAACATTTTAAAATACTGAAAAAACTTGAAATATTCTTTAATTGTTTTCAGAGACTTTCAAGTGTTTTAAAAAGTTGTTCAGTAACTTTTAAATTAAATATAAAGAAAACATTAAACATCTTAGGAAGTTTAAAGGACAAGTTTACTTACAATTGACATTAGCGTTAGTACATAGTGCTGCAAATTCTGTCCATGATGATGAACCATTTTAGCATCAGCTGTAACCATAACCTCCACGTATCTTGGATAGGATAAAAAACGTTTTTTCCTGGAATGTAATTGACTTCTTTCATCTTCCAATGATTTATTTTTTGAAGGGTACCCTAAAACCATTTCCTTCTTTACATTAAGATCTTCACTCGTGTTGCTGTAGTTGTGAAAGGGTAAAGTGGTTTTCTTTATTTGACTTTCTGGGAGGAGAAAAGGATATAATGCAGAGCCATTAAATTAGATGGGACTGAAAATATTGCACAAAATAGGCAAAAATTTAATATATACACATCTCTTTCTAACATGAAATAAAAAGATATTTAACAGTGTGATGTAGCAGTTATCATGATGATTACTATTCCCAGTAATAAAATGTTCATTTAACAAAAACCAAACTCCAAGTCTTTTTTTAAGCAGCTACGACTATTTGAGATCATTTATTAATAGAAAATTTTAAAACCAAGGAGTCCCCCCTCTTAATTCTCAGTAGGTAAACTGGGTGCTCAAACCAATGGCATTTCAACTCATTACAGATCAATCACATTTTGTATGATATAGACATCGTGTAAAGATCACTAGAGAGAGAAAATCAAGCCATATAAAAATGGTAACTTTTTGAATCCAGAAAAACAACCAAAGAGATGAGTTTTTTAATACTTGATTATATAAAATGTCTGATTACTTCTGTTTATGTTTAAATACAGAATTCAGGGGCACCTAGGTGGCTCAGTCAGTTAAGTGTCTGACTTTGGCTCAAGTCATGATCTCACAGTTTGGGAGTTTGAGCCCAGCCTTGAGTTGGCTGGTGTCAGCGCAGAGCCCACTTTGACCTTCTTTTCCCTTCTCTCTACTCATTCCCTGCTTACTTTCTCTCAAAAGTAAACATTTTTTAAGAATGAAAAAATATAGCAAATTATTAAATGTTAATTACATAAGCCATGTTTGAGTCCTATGCATTTATAGAAACTTCTTGATTATTTGTACTAATAGAAAAAAATATATAGGCAGCATGGATGCTTATTCTAGGCCCTCCAGGTCTCTCCTTTTTTATTTTTTTTTGGGGCACCTGGGTGGCTCAGTTGGTTAAGCATCTTCGAAGCCTAAGTTAACTTCGGCTCAGGTCATGATCTCAAGGTTCATGGGTTTGAGCCCCACATCAGGCTCTGTGCTTATAGCTAGCTCAGAGCCTGGAGCCTGTTTGAGATTCTGTATCTCCCTCTCTCTCTGACCCACCCCTGCTCACGCTGTCTCTCTCTCTCTCTCTGTCTCAGAAATAAATAAAAAACATTAAAAAATTTACTTTTTTCTGCCAACTGTTTGGTAGAAGTATTTTCAACAGAAAAAGTGGACCAAAGGAATCAGAAAAAATAAATCAAAGGTCTCGGATAGTTCATAAACCACATGCCAAAACTGTTCAATTTAGACTTAGTTGTACTATAAGGATTAGACAGAAATATGAGACTATTACGCCAATAATTTCATTTGGAATAAGCAGTAATGCTGTGGTTTTAAGTACAAACTCTTTAAGCATAGTTTCCACAGATGAACTTTTTCCTAATTCTTAAAAACATCCTACCCTTTAATATTACAGTGCACTTATGCTTTGAAATTTATTTTATTGGGAAATTCTGAACTTGGCAAACAGTGTATAGCCCTAAAACTTTGTCCTACTATCTTCCTCCTGGGATGATTCCACCACTAAAACATCCATGACTACTTTGTAGACCCTGGAGAAGAGCTCAGACATAACTTGCATACAAATCTCGGAGTCAACAGGAAGCAAATATACTCTGGTTTGTTCATCAATTTTAAATATTATAATACTATTCTACTTCAAGGAACACTTAGAAATTGAGGAGCAAACAGAACCTTATAAAGGTTACACTCTAGTCGGAATAGACAATAAATAACACATATTTAAGGATAATTTTCAGAATAACCTTAAGTGCTTCAATAACAATTCAACCTCGAAACAAAAACAAAGTGATTCTAGCCACTCAAATGGCTTCAATTTAAAAAACCAATAATACCAAGCAACCGTTTTTGGAAAACTACTTAGCAATTTCCAAGTTAGATACATATGTACACGACCCCTGCAATTCTACTCAATTGCAGATCAACAAAAAGATTTGTATAAGACTGTGCATAGCAAGACTAGCATATAGATCAATGGAACAGAACACAGAGCCCAGAAATAAACACTCATGTATTTGGTCAAATGATCTTCAAGGGTGCCAGATCACTCTATTGGAAAACAATGGTCTCCCCCCAGCAAGAGGCGATGGGAAAACTGGGTATCTGAATGAAGATTGAAATTAGAGCTTTAGCTTATAAGAAAAACTCAAAAATGGATTAAAGACCTACAAGACCCCAAACTCTGAAAGTCCTAAAAGAAAACATGGAAGAAAAGCTTCCGGATACTGGATTTGGTGAGGGCTGCTTGGTTGGGTAGGACACCAAAGCAGATGACAAAAACAGACAAATGGGACATTAATTTTTAAAACTGCACCAAAGGACACAACAGACTGAAAAGGAAGCCTAATGAGTGGGAGAAAGTATCTATAAATCTGTTTTTCAAAAGAGAATTAGAATGCCCTTTTTGCATCCCTTTAAGGCCTTTAGTTCAAAATCATCTGTATGCTAACGTGGCATATCTTGAATTGGTATATTCCACCAGCCATCCCAGACCAGAATGTTTTCAACAAATTAGATCCTTTACCTAAAGTTATTACATCAGGACTTAGTAAACAGTAGTAATTACTTTTGTCTTTACTAGCTGTAAGGATTTGTGTGTTGACAGACACATGCCCTTCAAATTAACTTTAAAAAAATTGTGACTAAGCGCTGTGCCATTTAGGAAAAATGGTTGGCTCTTTTGTCGCTAGGTTTATAAATTAAAGTTAAAATGCTCACTCAGAGTTGTGCTGTGCTGCTGAAACTCTTGAAGCAGAAGCAGTGGGTGATTCTATTTGGCAATCACAGGGTATTGTTACACAAGCGTGTGTCAAGTGGGAAACAAAGTTGTTCATTCTCACTACATTAGGGGAGTGAATGACAAGTGTTTAACAGGTCTTAGACCCTGGTGTACCATAGTTACTTTGTTTTAAAACTTTTTCTAAGACTCATGAGATACGTAGCTTTAGTTTTCGGGTGATGGTGATCTATAACAGCAAGTGCTTGACATTTTGGGGTTTTTTGTTTTTTGTTTTTAATTTTTAGTTACTGAAGACAAATGGCTTTCCAAAGCTACTGAGGCATGTTTCTACTCTTCTGAGTCTTGATGTGCCAGGTTCTGGAGCATTTGCTTAGCTGATGTTTTCAGGAAAACTGAAAAGAAAGCACTGATTAGGCTCTTCCAGGCTGAGAGCCATAGTCACCTATTTGGGTGGCAGGAAAGTATTTTTTTCCACTAGGTTCACTCACTGGCAGCAGAAACTTGCCTAGTGTGGTCATAAGCACAGTCCACCATCTACTGGCAGTTATTGCTGGGAAGCCATTATGGAAGTCAAAGAATGCACTTGAATCTGTGTTTAAATTTTTTTAATGGATCTTTTTGTCAATACTTGTTAGATAAAGCTCATGAGATTCTGTGTATTTGCTAGAATAAATCTGGGGTATGCTCCTTGAACTCTCTTAAATGTACTGTAATCTGATTTGAAATTCTCATGGGAATTTTTTTTCTACAATTTAGTATTAATGAGTATCCTAATAGGTGCATGCTGTGAACCAGCACCATAGGAAGTTGATAGACTGCAATGGTTAGGACCATAGTAAGTGCCATTCACTCAAACTTCCTTTTTAAAAAAAAAAAAAAGCATCAGAACTATAATGAAATACAGGATGTAATTTTCTTATTAAATATGATTATGGACTCAAGAAGGCAAACTTCCTTAACCCACTGACCTTTATTTTTTCTCCAAAACAATTACATTCTAATGTAAACAGTAGGGAGATGTGTGTGTGTACACACATTGTGTGTATATACACATATAGGTTGTTTTTAAAAGACTCCTACAACTCCACAGAACAAAAATAGCCCTATTCAAATATGGGCGAAGGATGTGAATAGACATTTCACCATAGACAATATACAAATGGCCAAGCAGGCGAGAAGACACTCATCACTACTTAAAAAAAAATTCAAATCAAAACTACAGTGAGGTATCACATCACACTCACTAGGATGACTACTATAAAGACCCAAGGGTTGGTGAGAATGTGGAGAAATTGTAATCTCTGCAAACTATTGGTGGGATTGTAAAAATGGGGCAACCGCTACAGAAAATTTAAAGATGCCTGAAAAAGTTACAAACAGAACTACTCTAAGATCTAGCAAGTCTACTTCTGAGTATATTTTTTAAAAAATCAAAAGCAGGGTCTTAAAGAGATATTTGCACACCCACATTCAAGGCAGTACTGTTCACAACAGCCAAAAGGTAGAAGCAACTAATGTACATCAGTGGATAAATGAAATGTGGTATATAGATCCTAGGAATTATTCAGCCATAAGAAAGGAAATGGTTACATGCTACAACCTGAATGAACCTCAAAGATGTTATGCTAAACAGCCAGTCACAAAAGTCCTGTATAATTCCATTTACTTGAGTGTCTAAAATAATCCAATTCATACAAAGCTGAATAGGTAGTTACACAGGAGCCAGTCAGTATCTCACTGCTTGAGAAATCTACATCCAAGTCTGTCCAGCGTGGGTGCTAAGAAATCAAGTATCTCGCTTGCTAACAATAGTAGGTAAAATGGGAATACAGTCCAACTAAGACAACACTGTGGTTTGAAGGAGTTAGATTGGCTAGAGAGAGTAAGAATAGATGGCTCTATGTAGGCTAAAATAATGAAACAAAGAACTCCAAACTAGAATGATTAAAGGTGATAATATAGCAATTAATAGGAAAATGGGGAAAAAATAGGATAAAAGGGTAAAGAATCTTCTAAAACAAAATTACAAAATTTCAGATCTAAAGATTTAATTCTGGCTAAGTTCAAAAGAAAAATTAGCCAGTATCAAGATCCTATGGACATTAACAAGTATTACAAGCAATTTGATGGAAACTTAGAGAGGTTTTCTAGAACATTCTTAGAAAAACACAACTTATCAAAAATGACCTATGAAGAATTAAAAAGCCCAAATAACCACATAACTTTTTAAAAGTTAGTCCTAACAAAAAAATTTAAAAATTGAGTCCTAATCAATTTTCCCCCAATAATCCAATCTCAAAGAGCTTCAGCAATAAATGCTATTAAGTATTGAAAGAAAGAACACTATTTTTTCAAATACTCTAAGAAGTGTAAAAAATATAAAAGGGGGATAACCATTCCTCAGGACACAAACAACACTAAGTGTTAAAAACTATTCATTTGAATAAATGAAGACTGAAGTCGTGTTCACTGAAAACACCCTATTATGGGAGAAGATAGTTGCAATATATATAAACAATTGGCTTATATACAGATTATATAATTAAACCATAAATGGATAAAAACCCATTAAGTCTGACTTGAGTACCTCACAATAGACAAAATCCAAAAATATATGGGGGCGCCTGGGTGGCTCAGTTGGTTAAGTGTCTGACTTCGGCCCAGATCATGATCTCACAGTTCGTGAGTTCGAGCCCCGCGTCGGGCTCTGTGCTGACAGACAGCTCAGAGCCTGGAGCCTGCTTCAGATTCTGTGTCTCCCTCTCTCTCTGACCCTCCCCTGCTCATGCTGTCTTTCTCTCTCTCTCTCTCTCTCTCCCTGAAATAAATAAAACATTAAAAATTTTTTTAAAAATCCAAAAATATATGAATGTTAATATATGAAATGCTGCCAAAATATTGATAATCATGAAAATGCAAACACACAAAACCTAACTATATACCTACCTAAAAGGCTAAAATGAAAAATACTGACAAGTCACAGAAATATAATATGGAGCCACCTGAATCTCTCATACTGGTAATAACACTGAAAACTGGAATAATTCAACTTAAGAAAATTTCAGTAGGGCAGAAGGAAACAGTTCATATAGCTTAATGCAAAATGGATTAAATTGTTTACTCTTAAATGCAAACGTAAGTGTGTGTATATATAATTAAGAATAAGCACATTAGGAGACAGAAACACATACTCAGAACTTCCATTTTTAAAGCAGGGGGTAATTTCTAAGAAAATCTTCAAATAGGAATTAGGGAAAAAAGAATCCAACTAGCAATATAAAATACAAACAATACCTAACACAGACTGCTTACAGTAAGTCAAGTGCATTTCTGATAAATTTCATTATAGTAGTAACTCAAAGGACATAAGTATTGTTAACAGATGAAAATGTGTAACTTGGAGATTAAAAAATCTTATTACCACAGCTGCTCACCAAACGAGCTGCAAATAAAAGGAACAGAACTAAACAGACCATTTATCATAACAGTGAACGGTTTAGATTTGTCTATCACACAGAAGTTTCATAGAATCAAGGTAATAAAATCCAGCCATATATTAAGTAGCACATCTGGGATTCAAATTCCGGGAATCTCACTCCAGAGTCAGTGGTTTTAAACCACTAAATGATACTGTTTGACAATGAAGGTCAAAGGGGAAAAGAAGAACCATAATTTAACACAGTATTAGTTAAACTAAACTTCTCAAAAGTTTAACTTCTATGGCAAATGAAATAATGTTACATACAACTTTGTCAAAATAATTGAATCCACAAGAAGTAGGATTTCATACTTCAACAAGTAACAGTATAAAGGAATCTTATCACTCAGTTTGGGGATTTAAAAATGCTGTCTGCCTCAGGTGAGGAGAGGCAGGTGGACAAAATGGAAGGGTACCTGTAGAATTACGTGGCTGCACATGGGTTGTTGACCAAGTCCTGCATTTCATATTGATTCATATATTCATGATACATATTAAGGTTTTTTTTAATGTTTATTTTTAAAAGAGAGAGGGAGCATAAGTGGGGGACAGAAAGAGAGAGCGTGAGAGAGGGAGACACAGAATCAGAAGAAGACTCCAGGCTCCAAGTTGTCAGTATGGAGCCCAACCTGGGGCTCAAACTCAAACTGAGATCATGACCTGAGCTGACCTGAAGTCAGATGTTTAACCAACTGAGACACCATGTGCCCCATTAAGTTCTTAAATAGTAATGTACTAAACTAATAGCTATTAAACCTATATGACAGCTCTCACTACTATCATATAGTATTGTTCTGGTAATGCTACCTAAAGCAGTAAGACAAAATGAAATATACAATATGAGTATTAGGAAGAAAGTTTCATTCTTTTGATTTTGCAGATAAACGGCTTTTATAACTAAAAAACCCAAGACGCTCAATTTAAGACTTTTCAAACTAACATCCTCAACACAGTAATAACTGCATGAAATGTTATACAGCTGTTAATTAGGACTTTGTGTGTTTGATATGGAAGGATGGCCATGTGTTCTTAAGTAAAAAATGTAGTAAGTATGACTTTATTTTTGTCGAAACTATCTTAGAATATACAAGTACTTAGCCATAAAAATGTATATAATGAGCCAAAAGGTACATAAGTATATACCTCAAATTTTAACACTGGCTATATGGGATGGGTGTGAGTCAAAGTATATAGAACTACTTAATTCTTTAACATCTCAGTGTCCATTAAGTTATTACAATAAACTTGTTTAATTGTGTATTTTTCATTACATTTCTAAAAACAGCATCTGTCATTTTCACAGGCTAAACATCTTATCTCATTACTTTGAGATTTATAATTAAGCAGTGTAACAAACTTATCGTTTGTGACCCTTCCAAATATCTTAAATAGGTATTCAAAGCTCATTGGTCAATTACATCATCTTTATGAAATGCTTGTCTTTATTTATGTACCAAGTCAAATGCTAAAATGATATGCCATCCTTTATTAGTAACAAGTATATTACAACCCAAAACTGATTCAGAGCAAACCAAGCCCATCAAGTCAGTAATATCATGCAATAGATAATCTGCCCCCTTGAACATAAAATGTTTAATTACATCTGTAAATATAACACTTTTAACAGTACAGTTTATTATAGAATGCATGGAGATTGTTTAAATTTTTTTAGTAATTTATAGCATGGATCATTTTCAACAATTAGGAATCTGTAATTCTACTTAAACATCCTCCTAAAATTTCATATTCAGAATATACTAAATTGAGTTTTCTATCCCTATTCCTAGGGTTGCTTTCTATTATTATGAGTAATAATCTAATATGTGTAGCTCATACTGAACTGTACACGACCATTGAGTTGTCATTTTATCCTTTTTAGCTGGTCACCAAGTTTTGCCATTTCTCTTTCAGAACATTTTTTATATTGCCCCTATTGTCAACAATGTCCATGTCTCTAAACTCATTCAAGTCCTTATTAGAATATCAGCATCATGTGCTGGCAAAGATGTGGAGAAACAGGCACCCTCCTACACCGTTGGTGGGAATGTAAACTGGTACAGCCCCTCTGGAAAACAGTGTGGAGGTTCCTCAGGAAACTAACAGTAGAACTCCCCTATGACTCAGCAATAGCAGTGCTAGGAATTTACCCAAGGGATACAGAAGTGCTGATGCATAGGGGCACATGTACCCCAATGTTGATAGCAGTACTTTCAACAATAGCCAAATTGTGGAAAGAGCCTAAGTGTCCATCAACTGATGAATGGATCAAGAAGATCTATTTTATCTATTTAATGGTTTATCTATACAATGGACAATGAGAAAGAATGATATCTGGCCATTTGTAGCAATATGGATGGAACTTGACGGTTTTATGCTGAGCGAAATAAGTCAGGCAGAGAAGGACAGATACCATATGTTTGCACATATAGATGGCTTAGCAGAGACTTAACAGAGGACCATGAGGGAGGAGAAGGGAAAAAATAGTTGGGGAGAGGGAGGGAGGCAAACCATGAGAAAGCCTTGAATGCTGACAAAAACTGAGGACTGATGGGTGTGGGGGGGGTGGGCACGGAGAGGGGCACTTGTGGGGATGAGCACTGGGTGTTATATGGAAACCAACTTGACAATAAACTATTTAAGAAAAAAAAGAATATTAGCATCATAAATGCAAAAGTAGACAAAGTCTGCAAAATGGCCCCACCTTCTTCCATCCCTGCCCCTCCCACTCATCCATTCAGGTCCAAAAAAAAAAAATCATTTTCAGGAACATCCCTATTATCTCAAGAAGCTACCACTGATCCACACTGCCCATAAATCCAAGCCTTTCCCCACAGCCCACCACTAACATGATCATTAGACTACCACTACCAGCAAGCTAAAAACTCTTTAAAGAGTAAGAACACCAGTGGGTAATATGCTATACCTCTTGTAAGTGCTCAACAAATGTTCATGGGAAGAAGGAAAAATGTGGCAAAAGGATAGAAAATTGGGAGAGAAAGAGAAGAAAGGAATACATGGAGGGACACAAGGTTTAGGAGACCAGCAATTCAGGGTATGAGTCATCCTAACTGATGTACAAAAGCAGCAGTTCAAAGATGGAGAGATTACCTTTGGTTTTCCTGATAGCAACTGCAACAGTCTCTCTGGTCTCTACATACAATGAATACTAATGCTCTGTATTTGACCACATGAACACATTTTATACTTCCACAATAGCATGAAACTGTTTTGAAAAGGAGCATAAAATCAAATCAAGCATATTCTGGGTCATCATGTCAAACCACATGTAAAATAGTCAAAAGGTTCCCAATTCAAAGAATTGTGTGTGCCTTGAAATAGTGATCTTATCAGATATTATAAAATCTAGCATATTTCCTCAGGATTTGAACTTTTCTGGATATGTCCTATTAGGCTATGCTATTGATTTTTGTTGTCAATATTAGTATGAATTACAATAAAAATAAGCACTTGAGTGATCACCATGTATTAGCACACTTCATATATGTTATTTCCTTTATTATTAATAGTTCTGTAAAGCAGGTACTATTACTATCCTCGTTTTATAGGTGAAGAAAGCGGGGAATGGGAAGATTAAACTACCCAGGTAACCTAGGTAATAAAATAGGATTCTGGAACTTTCTTTCAAATATCCGTATTCAGTAACAAAGAGTTATGAAAATCTTCAGTCCTCCATGATGTCAATTTTAGAAATCTCTACCACCCTTACAGAATTATGGCATATAGCTTTAAGAGTCTTTATAAAGCTGTATTTCAAAAAGGTTCCCCAGTTAATTAGAACCCCACCTACTACTAGCAATAAACTTGCAAATTATGGACTTGCCTGTGACTGGCTGAAACTTGAAACATGAAAGAATTATTACATCACTAAGTCCTCATTGTATCCCTGAATCAGTTGCTATTATAGTGCATTTTAAAACAGACACGTGACACAGGTTACACACAATTTCAACAGCCACCAACTAAATAAGTGGCATAACAAAGAAATGAATTCAGATTTCCTCAATATTCATTATTACATTTGAAATCCAGATCACATGACTCTTCAAAAGGTCATGTGTGTAATACATGTAGAATGTTAAGAATTTAGTAACTGGGGTCATAATGGAAAATGCTGTCTCCTAGAAACTAAAAGAGGAAGTAGCTAGTCATATTCATGAAAATATGGGGTCTAGTCCTTCTTGAATTACAGAATCAGAGCTGAGCCAAGATTTGGATATACAGTCATTTATCTCTGTCGTCCACAGACCTAGGACAGACCCAGTACTGTCCTTTCACTGTGGAGGCCCTAAAATACAAAAAGAACACTGGCAACCCCCAAATCACTCCCACTAATCCTACATCCAGCAAGCAATTCTAGTTTCTTGTGCTACGTGGGCTGACAGGTCAAAGAGAACACAGGTCAAGCATGAAGTACCCTTTCTTCTCCTACATTCTCCAGAAGCCAACCTGTGAGTCTACTCAAGATATACAAGACAAGGCTCCCTAACAAGCTAAATCAAGAATTCTTACATAGACTGGGGGTTGAAAACAGGCACACATTCACTCATAACTTCAAAAC
This sequence comes from Hyaena hyaena, assembly GCF_003009895.1. Lineage (NCBI taxonomy): Eukaryota > Metazoa > Chordata > Mammalia > Carnivora > Hyaenidae > Hyaena > Hyaena hyaena. The sequence continues at coordinate 78,311 of NW_024081981.1, read as the reverse complement.
CTTTAGGACTGTTTTGTTACAAAGAAATTGTCCCTTTCAAGCTTCTGACATCCCAACCTCTCCACTTGAATGGGACAGAAGATGAACTGTGTAATCTGCGTTTTACAAAGTGTTTTTTCCACAACTTCAAATCCTGTCTTATCAGGAATTCTAAGCCAAGTGAGACAGATCAATTAGCCAACTGAGTGGAAAAAGTTAGAGGCAACTCTACACATGCCAATGTGATTCTCCAAACTGCTACTCTAGGGCTTCTTGGTGAGAGGTTTGAAAATCTTAGGAGTTAAATTTATACCCTAGCATTTGAATATGCAGGTGAAAAAGAACATTTCTATCTTTAAATAATTATTCAGAGCTTTCATGCAGAACACTTATCTCTAGGGAGTTTATTTTACAAGTGTGCCTGAAGTTTGAATATAGCGTAACACTATTAAAACTGACAACAGTACAGATTTTACCTTATTAACCTTCCTACTTTCAGATGAGCCTTCATGGCAATCTTTTTTTTTTTTTTTTTTTTTTTTTTTTTTAATTTTTGAGAGAGAGCATGCACAAGGGATGAGGCAGAAAGGGAGGAATAGAAACAGAATTCCAAGCAGGCTCCGTACTATCAGCATGGAACCCTCTGTGGGGCTCCAACTTCGGAACTGCGAGATCATGATCAGAGTAGAAATCAAGAGTTGGATGCTTAACCAACTGAGCCACCCAGGTGCTCCTTTGGCAATCTATTTCTAATCCATATCCACTTAATGATTTAACACATAACCTATAACTGCTTTCCAAACTTCAGAGGAGTTGCTCCGGAACTACAAGATTTCCCACATTATTGGACAGTCTGCCTCCTTCCTGTGGAATCATTCCAAAAACACTTTGAGGTCATTTTAAGTACCAAGTATTCTAATACCTCCCAAAACGCGGTTTGATAAAAGTGAGCATTTAAGTATTATAGCCTCTCTACTCGCTCTATCAAGTACAGATGTAATTCTATTTTTCTGCACTATTAATTTGTTTAAAATATTAGTATGATCATTTCTTATTAACTAGTTTGTCTTGAATATTTTAGAAAAATTAAGTTATAGCTCAAAAATCTAAAAGGTCATCTAACCTTATACTTTAAACTCATTCTTGTCTAATGCTACTTTGGCCACTGTAATTTATTCCTCCTAGATCTGTCATTCCTGAAATAGCCTTTACTTGAAAATACTATTCTCACATGAAAAATTCTAATTTTTGATATTTGCTTTAAACAGTTTTTAGAAGAAATATAAAAGGTATTTTCAAAGTACTTTTAATGTTAAAAAACTCAGGTTTAATTAAAGGAAATCACTGGATATGAAATGTTAAAATTTAAACTCTGAAACTTTAATGGTATTTAATATCTTTATCATGGAATTAGTTTTTATTCATATTGCTTTTGTCAGCTTTTATTAAGTCCACTAATTTTGGTTTGACATACGTGGGAAAAATCTAACTTTGAAATCACTGATAAACTAAATTCTTATATTCAAATGGGTTTTCTGTTATTTTAATGTACATCTCAGGATTTAATAGATCACTTTTAAAAAGAATATTTTTGTCAATTTTATCAGAATGTTAATCTAACATCTAAGTACATTTATGTACATGCAAAGAAAGCTGAAGATTTCAGACTAACGCACAATGAAGTTTTATCCCTTTGGATTGCTGGCTCTCTTCCAAGAAAGAAAAGCCCAAGAAAGCAGTCTTCTTGGGGTAGGTCCAAAGGTCTGGATATTCTCCACATGAACAGTGTATCTGTCGCCTGACCTGGCAATGGGCCCAACTTGTACTCTAGCAGTAATGATCTTCACAAAGAGTAGAACACAGGCTGGGACCAGCCAAGAACATGGACCATGCTTGTGAAGTTTCCCTTGAATTTGTACTCATTGTGAGAGAAGCCCAATCTCATGTCTCCCGGTGTTTAAATAGGGCAGCAATAGTGAATCAGATTCTAATTGCAAATAATTAAAGTCTTTACTTCCTTTGCATGAGGAATTATCACATGGGTAAGCAGTAGAGAGCCAAAGATTAAAATTTACTTCACTAAGCATTTGCAATTAAGTTGTGTTTGGTAGAGCAAAGGAAGACTATAAAATGAGCTATATGGCTGATTAGCTATCTAAAATGTAAAAGATTTACATTTATTGCTCTCCACTCATCTATTGAGTTATTTTCATTTCTTTCCTTTACCTAATGAGCACATCTCTAAGATTAACTGAACAAAAACGAGGACATCCCTCTACAGCTTAAATATCATCGTCATCACTTTAATCATTCCTTCAATAGGACCTTCCTCCTCTTTTTTTTTTTAAAATTTTAATGTTTTATTTATTTCTAGGAGAGAGAGAGAGAGATAGCATGAGCAGGGGAGGGTCAGAGAGAGAGGGAGTCACAGACTGAAACAGGCTCCAGGCTCCGAGCTGGCAGTCAGCACAGAGCCCGACGTGGGGCTTGAACCCACGAACCGTGAGATCATGACCTAAGTGAAAGTCGGACGCTCAACCGACTAAGCCACCCAGGCGCCCCCCTTCCTCCTCTTTCAATGCAGCAAGGTAAAATTTATAAACCAAACTTATGAATATACTTACAAAAATTCTAAAGAAATTACCAACCTAGTCTGCTAAAAACCTAAGGTGGACTTACCATTTGAAAATCAATTATCTGAACAAAGGAGAAAAATACAGGATCACTTGGGATATGCAAAGGCAAACAGTTTTGGTAAAATTCAACATCCATTCATAATAAAAATTCTTAGGCTAGGATGTAAGGGAACTTCCTTAAATGGATAGGGAGTAAGGGAAGACCATAGATATTGTGCATATTAGAAAAGGTTGAAAGCTTTCCTTGTAAAATTGATGAGGCAAGGATTTTCATTATTGCCATTTCAAGTCAATTTAGTTCTAGAAATCCTAGCCAGTGCAATTAAGGAAAAAAAGGAGGGATGGCTGAAAGGTTGGAAAGTCAATAGCCATCCACATGATTGTTCATGTACAAATCCAAAGCCATCAACAGATAAACTATTAGAATATATGATCAAGGTGGCTGAATATTAGAGTCAATATAAAAATTGCATTTTCATATAGAAAAAAAGTAAAATTTAAAGTTATACCATTCAAAGAAATGTACAAGCTATTAGGTGAAAGATGAATTAATGGAGGAATTACCATATTCATGGGTTAGAAGACACATTATAAAGATGTCCTTTTATCAAATTAATCTCAACATTAAAATCAAAATTTTTCCTTTTGCAGAAGCCATCTAAGATTTATAGGTAAATGCAAAGGATAAATAACAAAGATTATCTTGACAAAGTCAAGGGCTGCTTCTCCCACATTTCAGAGCTTCAAAAGCTATAATATTTTTTAATGTAGTACGGTAGTAGCATAATGAATAGATCAATGGAAGTTCAATGCATTTTTAAAATTCATTATTAACAGGTGGCTTTTTTTAACCAAGGTTTTCACAACAGATTTAGAACCCAACAAGGCCACCCAAAAATAATTCATTTAAGTGTCCTCACAATACTTGTTTTATTCATGCCAAGATTTTGGAACCCTTTCAATTAGCATATTTGAGGTCACCAATCATAACTTTGCAAAATTCAATAATCCATTCCAAATCTTCCAATTTTTTTTAATTCTTAACACCCTTTAGCCAATTAATCTGTCCTATCTTTTTGAAAAGTTCACATGGCTTTCAGGCACACATTCCTGTCTTCTGTCTTCTTGACCTCTTCATTTTTCCTAGTTTAATCCTCACCTCTCCAAGTGCTGAATATTGGCATGCCTCACAGTTGAGTTCTTGCAATTTCTCTTCTGTATTTTTGTTTATTCCCTATGCAATTTCATACAGCTTTAGAATACAGGATACTCTAACTCCTAAGTTACTGCAAGTCCAGACCAACCTCCAATTGATCTTCTATTGCCTACTTGACTAGTCTCCCCCTGGATGTCTGGCATCTCAAAGTCAAAATATGAACATAGGGGAAGGGAAGTAAAAATAAGAGGGAAGGAGACATTCCATAAGAGACTCAAGTACAGAGAACTGAGGGTTACTGGTGGGGTGTTATGGGGTGTGATGAGCTAAATGGGTGATGGGCCTTAAGGAGGGCACTTGATAGAATGAGCACTGGGTGTTATATGTAAGCGATGTATCACTCAATTCTATTCTGAATATTATTACACTGTATGAAACCAACTTGGATTTAAATACAAATAAATCCGATGTTCCTGCCTAACCTGTGGTTCCCATAGCCTTTACCATTTTTGGTAAATGAAATCTCTGTCCTTCATCTCCTCAGGCAAAATCACACACACACACACACACACACACACACACACCATTTAGAATCTGACCACTCCTACTGTCAACACTCGACCCCTCACACCTGTCAGCTTGACCATCAAAGTGCATACTGAATGTGGCTACTTCTAACTTCACGGCTACACCCTAAATTCAAGACTTCATCATTGCTCCATATGACTGTTGCTTTTGCACTTGTTCTGTTAGCCTTTCTCCATGTAGCAATCTGAGTGATCTCTTTAAAATGCAGACTGATCATGTACCTCTTCTGCTCAAAATCCCACAGTGGTTTCCAATGTTAGTGATAGCCAAAATCCCTACTGTGATTTACAATATTCTATGTGTTGGGCTGGATTCACCATGAACCTAAAGCTGCTTAAACTTCTGGTCTCTTGAAAAAAATCCCTTGAGGCCCTGAGAAGAATCCTAGAGATTTTGCACTCATAATTTTTCTATTTTTTTATAAACCTCCCTCCCCAATTTGTTTAGTGTTCAAACCCCACAACCTGGATCCACCCATAACTCCCCAACTTAGCCTCCCACTGCAACGTGACTTCATCTCCCACTACCCTCCCTCCTTCCCTATACTTGTACAGGCTGGTTACAGGACATGTTAAACAGGTCTCAGCACCTTTGTAGCTTCCATGAAGGAGGTACTCAAATATTTTACCAATGAAGGAACAAATGAATAAACAAATCCATGTTGGGGCAAGGTTGAGGCCTCGGCCTCCAGAGTTATTAATGTGGAACAAGAACCTCCCCTTAGCAGTCAGCTCTTTTCTTCATTTACTCACGTGGAGCATGGAAAAACAGTACAAGTCTTACCAATGCACTCATCTTGCTTTCCTTCCTCCAGCCCACCATGAGGTAGGAAACAAAGGACTATTTATTGACCCTACACCATCTATTTTCTCTTTTCCAGCCGAATACTATGAATGGAGCCCCTCCAGGGCTAGTAGTGCATAAAGAAAGAAGTCAGAAATTTCTATTTACTGTTGCGAGATCAGATTTTGAAAATCACAATGTAAATATTACTCTTAATGTTTCAATTTGCACTTTTCCCATCCCCCAAATAAAATGCTGAGGAATGTGTATCCCAAAAAGCCAAGTGAATAATCCCAGTTTGCTAGAATATTTACAAAATTACTAGATATAGACGAGAAAGGAGTCAACATAAAACTCTGAACAGTTTCACACTAAGAATATTACTGGTCCCTTTTATGTAGCCTGTATGTTACTAATAGCCCAGTCCTCTTATCCATCCCACCACTCAGCACAAATTAAGTTTAGCTGTGAATCTATGGATGCCAAAAATATTTCATTCTGTTTACTTCTCCTTAGTTTTGGGTACCTCCTTTTGTAGTGCTCAAAGCTACCTGGAATTTTTCCAACACCAATCCCAACTGTCTACCTATTGGTGCACGGTCTGGTTTTCCTAGCATCTATTCACCTAATGGCCCCCAGCTTCAATTTGAGTGCCTATACTCACCGAACTCAGTCTATGATTCCAGCTGCATTGTCCTGACTCCACAAGCAGAGTGGGTCTGGCTGATGATAGCTCTGCTACCAGTAACAGCAGTTCAGGTCCAAGTTCAGGCCAAGTCAGGTCCAACAAGATAATCAGACCCTATATACCAGGACCTCAGTTTGAACTACTGGGGTGGGGGTGGGGGGTGGGAGTGAGGACTCCCAAGAGTCACTGGATTGGTGTTAAGTTAAAGCCCAAATCCCAAAACAAGGCTTTCAGATACCGTCATTAGTTTGTCCCTTACCTCTCCATCATCACCATCTTGCCATCTCCTGGTATCCTATACCTTTACTTTTAGTACTCCAAGTGGTTCAAGCACAGTCTCCTCACCATGCATTTGCACATGCTGTCGCTTCTATCTGGAATACTTTTCACCCTCTCCCTTTCTCCTGACCAAGTCCTGCTCATATTTTAGATTTCCAATAAGATGTTATTTTCTCAAGGAAACCCTCTCAGACATCCCAATCTGAGATATGGTCTTCTTAAGAGGTCCCAAATCATCTTTCAAATGAACCTTGTCTTACAAACCTGACTGAACAGAAAGGTTATCTTGGTACTAACACTTCCTCACCTGTTTGCACAACAGTTATTATATCACATAACACAGTACTACTTGCTGTGAAGAATCTATAAGATGGAATAATATGCTATTTTTTTTTTTTTTTACTTTAAGGAACATAAAATCTTAAAGCTAATAGGTGGGATAGCAGAGGTATACAACAAATCCAAGACAGAGTTAACTACATACAGAACAATACAGCCGTTAAACTGTGATATTATATAGCTTGGGATTCTAAAGACCACGTTCTTAATTTTACACAATTATAAGCAGGTAGGTGCATTAACCACATGCTAATTATAGAATAGCAATTTTCAGTAAAGCAAGAGTCTGTAAGAATGTACAATTAGTCAAAGACCTAAAAAACAAGATTCCAATTGCATTTTTAAAATCACATCATCTGTGTAAATGAACATAAGTATTTAAATCACCTCCTTTTTGAAGGCATTTAAAATAAATTTGAGATGCTATGGAAGGACAAGATTAAGGAAAGACTGCTTACGGGCTACGTGACCAAATAGGAAACAAGTGAAAGGGAATACAAGGTGGTAGATCACAGAGGAGCAAGCACTGCTAAAAGGATCAACAGAAACATATTCAATTCCTGCAGCAGAGGCATACGTTGCTGTCAAGCAAAAACTCATAGGGACTTTACCAAGTTGCAAAGTGACTAAAAACCTTACCTAGGAATTTCAAAAACAAGTGCACCAACTTAAAGCAAAGATGGCAAAGGTCTTAATGGAGGTAGAACAGAAAAACAAAACGTAGAGTCTATTTCAAAGAAGGGTTAATAGTCTCAGACCCTCCTAAGCAGATTTGATCAACACATGAACCAGACCCAGCAGACATGAATAAAAATGAATTTGAATTCCTAGCAACAAATGAGTCACTAATTTTACAAAGTCAAAGCAAATTAGATTATAACTGATTTAATAGGACACCATTATGTTCAAGACACTGGCAGATCTTATTCTTCAACTGAAGGTTAGAATCAGGATGGCTTCTCTTAAGATTCATAATCCTCTCCTATACATTCCCAAGGTAGCACAAGTCATCAAGGGAAAAAACCTTGCCTTCAAAATTATGAATCATTTCTACCCACAATTTTTCCAGGTTAATAATATAGCCTAAATATATGTAATCCTTGCATAAAGAAAATATTTTTTAAAACCCTTAGTGTTTTATTTATTTTGGAGAGAGAACACATGGAGAAGGGGCAGAGAGAAAGAGAAGATCTGAAGTGGGCTCTCCACTGTCAGCACTCAAACTTATGAACTAATGAACCATGAGATCACCTGAGCTTAAGTCAGATGCTCAACTGCCACCCAGATACCCCTAGAAAAACTTAAAAATTAAGAGTAGACAGGTAGTTTTCCTAGTAAGAACTGCTGTTACCATACATGAAACCTAAGGGATAAAAGTTACTTTCCATGTTCTGTTTTCAAAATGCACCTGACTGGATAAACACACACTCTGGTTCCTAGCATATTGGTTCCCTTCCTTATTTACCTGATTCACATTATTCACAGGATGTGGAAATTAACCTCATTAGAAATGCAAGATAAGAGGCACCTGGGTGGCTTAGTTGGTTAAACATCAGACTCTTGATTTTGGCTCAGGTTATGATCTCACAGTCCTAACATTCAGCCCCACGTGGGGCTCCATAATGAGCATGGAACCTGCTTAAGATTCTCTTTCCCCATGCTTCTGCTCTCTCCAAAAAGAGAAAAGCAAGAAGTACTAGGTAAGATTTTCGAGAAGAGAGAACTTCAAAGCTCTGGGACACTGCCACAGACTTCGCACAAAACAAGCATCATTTATGGCAGATTGATCCTGGTCTTTGTACATTATTACATTCATTCTGTGAAGCAGAGCACACAGCTAGCAAAACCTGTCTGCCAAGAAGAACGCTATATGCATTGAACAGTCACAGCACTGCCAGGCTTCCCCCTCACAGAAAGGGTCTGTACAAGTTCAGGATGAGCATAGCTTAGAGTTCCTCCAACCATCATGAAGAGAACCATGCAGAGTTTTAAGAACAGCTTTTCATAATCCATCTAGGCAGCTGCAGTGTTGAGGATTCACAATCTCGGAACCTTAAATTTCACAATTTATGATCTTTGGGGGATAAAATTTAACTTATCATTACTAAGACTGAAGAATGACTACTGAAGAAGCTATTCTGAAGTGCACAAAGGTTAATTAAAGCAAAAAGAGACTTGAATGGTTTGGGCAAATAACGTTATTCAAATACAGGTATTCTTTAGATAATAGGACTTATAGAAAGTAGCACTTGCTAAGTTTTCATTATAGCAGGTGTTGGGTTTAGATTTTTTAAAAAAGGCTTCTTCGGTGCGGAGAGGTACAAATGGAGAGGGAGGTAGAAGAGAGTAGTGGTTTCTTTAAAAGTTTATTACAGTTTATTAGTTCAAAATATTGGCTGTGGTCAGGGACCTTAGAAATCTTTAAGATTCTGTAAGCAGGTGGCTAACCAGCCAAACACAACTGTTTCTCACCGCCCAATCTAAAAATTCTAGATTTTCAAGTTATAAAACACAAAAGATATGGTGATGCTGGTCTCAAGTTTCCTATGCACCTTTTTCCAGAAGCATGCCCATTCCACTGCCCGATGGACACCTCAGTGTCCTAATGACACCTCACTTTACCCATTTCCTGTAACTTCCTGGTCCCTATAGCTATGAGGTCTGAAGTTAAAGTCTGGAAACTCGACCTTTACTGAAACAAACATTAAGTTCATTAGCCACTCATTACCTACTCCAGGTGAAGATGCATAGAGGTAAGTTCTCCAAGTCAGTAGCAGAGCCAGAAGTACAACTCTGTTCCCAGACTCCCAACTTCCGAAGTCAACTGTGGCCCTGCTGACACTAAGGATAATCATATTTCTCAAAACCAATGCTGATTAAATCTTTAAAAGGGAAATAACGTGTATATGAATAAAATTGTATTTAGAAGAATTCTCACACATTCATAGGATCATCCACCTGGATTACACACAGAACAATCTTTTTTTTTTTTTTTTTTTTTTACAAATAGTTTATTGTCAAATTAGTTTCCACATAACACTCAGTGCTCATCCCCACAAGTGTCCTCCTCCATGCCCATCCCCCTCCCCCCACATCCAGCAGTCCTCAGTTTTTGTCAGCATTCAAGAGTCTCTCATGGTTTGCCTCTCTCCCTTTCCCCCACCATTTCCCCCCTTCTCCCCCATGGTCCTCAGTTAAGTTCCTCCTAATCCTCCTATACGTGCAAACATATGATATTTGTCCTTCTCTGCCTGACTTATTTCGCTCAGCATAACACCCTCAAGGTCCATCCATGTTGCTACACATGGCCAGATTTCATTGTTTCTCATTGCCATGTAGTATTCCATGGTATAGATAAACCACATCTTCTTGATCCATTCATCTGTTGATGGACACTTAGGCTCTTTCCATGTTTTAGCTATTGTGGAGAGTGCTGCTATGAACATTGGGGTACATGTGCTCCTATGCCTCAGCATTTCTGTATCCCTTGGGTAAATTCCTAGCAGTGCTATTGCTGGGTCATAGGGGAGTTCTATTGTTAGTTTCCTGAGGAACCTCCACACTGTTTTCCAGAGGGGCTGTACCAGTTTACATTCCCACCAACAGTGTAGGAGGGTGCCCGTTTCTCCACATCCTCGCCAGCATCTAGAGTTCTCTGATTTGCTCATTTTAGCCACTCTGACTGGCGTGAGGTGGTATCTCAGTGTGGTTTTGATTTGTATTTCCCTGATGAGGAGGGATGCTGAGCATCGTTTCATGTGTCTGTTGGCCATCTGGATGTCCTCTTTGGAGAAGTGTCTGTTCATGTCTTCTGCCCATTTCTTCACTGGGTTGTTTGTTTTTCGGGCGTGTAGTTTGGTGAGTTCCTTATAGATTCTGGATATTAACCCTTTATCTGATATGTCATTTGCAACTATCTTTTCCCATTCCGTTGGTTGCCTATTAATTTTCTGGGTTGTTTCCTTGGCTGTGCAGAAGCTTTTAATCTTGATGAGGTCCCAACAGTTTATTTTTGCTCTTGATTCCCTTGCTTTTGGGGATGTGTCAAGTAAGAAGTTGCTGCGGTGGAGGTCAAGGAGGTTGTTTCCTGCTTTCTCCTCTAGGGTGTTGATAGTTTCCTGTCTCACGTTCAGGTCCTTTATCCATTTTGAGTTGATTTTTGTGCATGGTGTGAGAAAATGATCTAGTTTCATTCTTCTGCATGTTGCTGTCCAGTTCTCCCAACACCATCTGTTAAAAAGGCTGTCTTTTTTCCATTGGATATTCTTTCCTGCTTTGTCAAAGATCAGTTGGCTGTATACTTTTGGGTCCACTTCTGAGTTCTCAATTCTGTTCCATTGGTCTATGGGTCTGTTTTTGTGCCAATACCATACTGTCTTGATGACGACAGCTTTGTAGTAGAGGCTAAAGTATGGGATGGTGATACCTCCCCGTTTTGGTTTCATTTTTCAGTATTACTTTGGCTATTCGGGGTCTTTTGTGGTTCCATACAAATTTTTGGATAGCTTGTTCTAGTTTTGAGAAGTATGCTCGTGCAATTTTGATTGGAATTGCATTGAATGTACACACAGAACAATCTTTACCATCTCAAAGCTAAGGAAAAAGCTTGAAAGGAAATTCTCTTCAATTTCTTGTTTTATGGGCACTTCACTTGTTTGGCATTCAAATCCTCTGTCAACAACATAGCTGCTTTCAGTCCCCGGCCTGGAGTCTCTTCTCAAATCCAAACTTCTTTCTTTTTAATATTTTAAGAGAGCACACACATGCACAGGCACAAACCAGTAGAGGGAGAGGCAGAGTCCCAAGCAGGCTCTCACACGGTCAGCTCAGAGTGACGTGGGACTCAATCCCATGAACTGTGAGTACATGACCTGAGCCCAAACCGAGAGTCGGATGCTCAACCGGCTGAGCTGCCCAGGTGCCCTCCAAATTACCTTTAAAACTAAAGCTGCCAAATGAGTGCTACAACCTGAGAAGCTCTAGGTCGTCTCTGCTTTAACAGCAGGGTCTCCTCTGTGCCCGCCGGAGCCTACACGGTCCTGCACCTGCACACCTTCACAGCCCTTTTGCCCTGCTGTCCCCGCCCCACACGCATCGGGACTCTGAACATACAAATACTACCCCCCTCTCGTCTACAGACCTGTTCTAACTTTTATAGATTAATTCCTGATTTGACTCTCAACCCCAGGAGCGAGACGTGCTCTGTTTATGTCTGCCAGCACGGTCCAGCTTTCAGAGTCACAATGAAATTATTAAAAACCCTCTAACTACAAACCCCTCTATCTGTTTTGCTTCCTGCCTAACAGAGAACCTCCCCACCACTACAGTAATAAAGCCTTTTGCCCAGGCTTTCCCCACACTCCTTCCTGCCTCCTGCCAATCCAGATGCTTCCCCACATGGCCTTTCGTGGGGTGCCATGTCCCCTGCCCTTGGGAATTGTAAATCAATTTTCAAAGGCACTCATCTCCAGGTCCGTCACCCTACCATACTTGATCTAAACAAATCTTGAGTACTTTTTTAATACAAGCCGCCTCCATCACCACCCTTTTATTTTTGCTTCGAAAATCCCTACAAATTCTTCACCAAGATTAAGTTGTTGACGTATCACTTCCTTGGTAAAAACCCACGGAGTTGTTGCTCAGCCCCTCGAGCTGCACATAACCCTGCTCCCAGCCCACAGCAGCCTTGATTCAGTTTTGTGATTTCTGTTGTCTTCTTTTCCCCACACCGGGCTTTGAGAACCTGAATGAAGACAGTCACTCAAGTCTTACGCAGTACATTCCTTGGCATACATTAGGGACTCCAAGACTAAGAATAAATTTAGAAAAAACTAGGAAAAGCACCAAAACTCTCAAGCTGGGCATCATCTAAAACCCATTGATGAAAGACATTTTTACTCATATCAAGTCCTGTTTAATAGAACAAATGTTTTGAGCTCCTAACTCCATGGCACTGAGAAGAAAGGGAAGAATAGCAAGGGAAGAGAGAGCACAGGGCTTATCAGGACCAGTTCTGCTCATCGTGGGTAAAAGGGGGAATAAGCAATAGCAGAACTACACTTAAAATCTACAAGATTTTTCATTCCTGTCAACCTTTTCAGAGCCTCCTCCTCCTTCCGAGGTTTTAGTTTTGTTAGGGCGGAGAATGGTAGAGTGCAGAGGCGGGTTGCTCATTTTGCAGGGTTTTGATGTGTTGTGCCATCTTTATTCAATTTTACTTAGACAATGTCTGAGGTCTACCTGGAGCCTGGCATCCACAATAGTTAAGTTTGGCAATCATGGCCTCAAGGTGCACTGTGAAATCTGAGGTTGAGAACAATTGAATTCATCAAGACTGAAACTACTATGAATCGCAACATCTTAGGGTCATAATGAATTAAGACCATCAACAGAAATGTTGGGGGGAAAAATGACTTCCCCTTCCACTTAACCTTCCATGTGCTCAATCCTTAGACCAACCCACTTGAAGTCCTTCTCAATGAAGGCTCACCATTGGAATAGAAGATCCTACAAGTCTATCTGAACAATATGTGAATTGTGGAAGAAAAAGCCTTTGATAACATTTTACTAATTATGTTCACAAGTCTCCATTTTGTCTAACAAAATGATGATTACCAGCTAATTATTTAGGCCATTAATTGATTGCTTTGTGATTAAAGATACATAGACTAGCCGTACTTAAAAGTGGAGGGGATTTAAGAATTGAAAAGAAAGGATACTATCTTTGATGTTTTAGATAAATGTGGAGATATTGTATTAATAAATGAAATTCCATAGCTTTCTATTTTTTGTGTTTTTTTATAATAAATGTGTAGTGTAAAAAAATTTTAAACAAAAGACTCTGGCTTTCTTGTGCCATTCTGTTTCTGATAATGAACACGGATTGTGAATGCAAAACCCTGCATATCATTATGTGAAACATTGATGCATTCAGAGTGTCTACTTGGTGGTTTTCTTAAGAAGCTAAACAATTCATTAAACAAGCTGCTCCTGAATGGTAGATCAGAACAAGCATAATCTGCCTTCTGTAGAATTCTATTGTGAAGCTGTACCCATTTGTGTTTTCTTTGAAGCCATAAAAATGAAACCCTTATGCTCATATTAAAAGCATAAGAAAGGCATCTATTATGTCAATAGATTTAAAACACGGCCTTAGACACAGTGAGAACCACTCCAAAATGGCACTCTTATAATAGCAAAGGTTAAGAAGTGCACTCCCAGAGAAAACCTTCAAAGGCCTACATATCATTATATCCCAAAACAGATGGCATTGCAGTGTTGGGACTATAGTTTATGGACACCTACAATCTCAGATAAATCCTTTCTAATCCCATTCCTTTGTCTAGATGTTGCACTTTGATGATAACTACAGGTGCCTTTCTCCATGCTTCAGAGAATGACACAAGGATATGAAGATTCACATACATGCATGGACAATTCTTAATAGGACTACTATGTAATACACGAATTTTACTAACAGATTTATACTTTATAGATACCTACTCTTCCTAGATTCTATTATAAATCTTGAGTCTGAATTTTATAGGAAAAACAAAAATACCACTCATATTATTGGAAGCATAAACTCATGAAAACCACTTTATAAACCAATATACAGAATTCTCTAGCATCTATGATCTATGTATATACCCAAGAAAACCTCAAACACAGCAGATGGGGATGAGAAAATTCACAGCAGCATTATTTGTAATGACAAACTGCAAATACCCAAAAGTTTGTCAATAGGAACTGGATATAGGAACTATAGTCTACTCAATACTGCATAGCAATTAAGACTGAACTCCTGCTACACACACCAACATAAACCTGAAAATACTGAGCAAGAGTCAAAACTATATGCGATGTTTCTTTTATAAAGTTGAAAGCGTAGAAAATTGAACAATGGGTTATTATTACTTTGGTTCTTTAATTATCTAAAACTCTGCTAAATAAAAGCATACTAGTGTGACTAGTAAATGGATTAAAGTTTGATTATTGAATCTCATACGGAGTACTTTTTTGTATCAAAATTAGTTTACAAAACTGCCTACAATCTACTAATTTCTAACGGGTCCCTAAAGAAAATTTGTTTAAAACATACTTTAAAATTTGAGGAACATAGGTCAATTCTAACCTACACAAGTATTTAGGCAGTTTATTTTACCAAAAAAAGTTTTACTTCATCGTTTACCTGAAACTTCACAAAGCTTGTGAGATTGCGGAAAATAGCTGCTTTTTGATTCCTGTCTGTATATAAGATGTGGCTTGTTATGATCATCTTCAGGTTCGCTCCCATCTGCTTTCATTATAGGTTCTAAGAAATATTCACCATCATGCGCTTTAAATGTTCCCATCTGAAAATAAAGAAAATAATTAGCTTCGTCACAAAGCAGGGAAAGCACACAGTGCCACAGTTTGAAATGAGCACACAGATGCAGGACATCCAGGAGTCCATTCATTCACTGTCACCCACTGAACGTAACGTTTCCTTTCCATGGTTCCCTTATGTATTGGGTCATGAAGATTGGACAGCTTTCTAATAGGCAAACTAGACAGCTGGACAGGCTGCTCTTGTGTTTATCACACCTCAATACTCAAAAAATATATTGGTTTGGGGTGTCTGCAATAGCTCAGTTGAGCATCCAACTTTGGCTCAGGTCATGATCTCACAGATCATCAGTTCCAGTCCCATATTGGGCTTTGTGCTGACAGCTCAGAGCCTGGAGCCTGCTTCAGACGGTCTCCGTCCCTCTTCCCCTCCCCTGCTCGAGCACAGTCTATCTCTCTGTGTTCTCTCTCTAATATAAATTTCTTAAAAAAATAAAAAATGGATTGGTCTTCATTTAAAGCATAATTTTTAAAGACATGTGGGTGGCTCACTTGGTTAAGCATCAGACTCTTGATTTCTGCTCAGGTCATGGTTCAGAAGATTGAGCTCCGTACTGACCGTGCAGAGCCTTCTTGGGATTCTCGTCCCCTCTCTCTGCCCACTAGCTCAGAAGCACACATTTGTGCTCTCAAAACAAACATTTAAAAAAAATTTTTTTAAACTTGGCTTTGGCAGTTTTCTACTTAGAAAAGCAAATCCTGTGAAGAACCAATTCAGAAATCAATTATTAAATCATGGATAGGAGAAGCACAATCTTGGTGAATGAGGCTTTATTTACAGTTCTTATGTTATTTAGAGACAATAACTCTGAAATTATTGCTTTAAATTTCATTGTAAACATTTAAATCACAATTTTAACTAAATAGTCCCTTAAAGCCATTTAAATGATTATAACAATTCTGGTAATTAGTTTCTCTTCACACATAATTATTACTAGATCAACATTTCCTTAAAAATAAAGCCATTACTATGCTTATAGTTCCAAAAATCTAAAACATTGCTTAAGATGTAGCAGATACTCAATACATATGCACAGAAATGAACACTTTTGTAAGCAACATGGTGAAGTACCTGGTTTTCTCCCCTATATTTTTTCCTCTAAGTTATAGTGGCTTGGGGACTGGTCATAAATTTACATGGTTTTGTTTCCTTTCAGTGCTAACTGGTAAAATGTTTTGGCACTCAGTTACATAACATAATAGATTAGGATTATACTTTTTTAAAGGCTTAAAAGATAATCAATTTCTAGTATGTTACTGTTCCAGTCTAAAAAAAAGGTAGTTATATATTAATTCATCTATTTTTTAAATACTCTTCTAGTGGCCTATACTCGAGCACGTTTAATTCTAGTTCCTGTTTTCCAGGGATAACTACCAATCACTTACTTTCAATATATTCCAAAATTCCAGCTTCCTGTGCATTTCCAGAAAAACTTCAATGATGCTTATAAGGAACAAAGACCCTATTTTTGAAACCTGAATGGGCCCATGGAAAAATAGCTTTCGGTCTTTTTAAAAAAGCATGCTGAAGAAGGGAAATGTGATAGTATCTTGGTAAAAGATACAAATAGACATGAGGTGGCTTATTACATATCTAAATGCATCTACAAAACTACTTTGAATTCCAAGCTACTGGGGAATGCTATACTGAAGCTCTACCTTGGAAATTTTTAAATTTTTTGGATCATAATCTGACAATGGGGTTTTCCTAGCATAAGGTTTCAATAAAACTGCACAGGGAGAAGGGAGACTAGCTCTATCCAGAGCTATGTGAGAAGGGAGAATAGCTCTATCCAGACTCTATCAGAACTTCCTTTTAAGTTGTACTAGAACATGGTAGCCTGCTAAGAATATTGCTTTCCTAACTCAAAGGCTTTTCTCCAACAAAACCCTCATGTTTCCAAATACTTAGGCAATCATTTGTCCTCACGGTGACTCCTCTGTATTTAACAGTGAGGAACTTATAAGTAGGACACTTCCATCACATTTTCTATAACTCACTCCACTGCAGGAGACTTTCTATTCAAGTGAAATATTAGAAATTTGCCTAAAGGCTTGTACGGAAGCTTTTTAACTCAGAAAGGAACCTGGTAAGAAATTGGAAGACTTAAAACAGGTGGTTCATGGAATCCTATTTAGATCATGCCATATTTTTAGCAACCTGCCTGTCTGCAGAGGGGCATTACAATTTGATTCATGAGTAACGCCAATCAAATTCCAAACACTTTCTTTTGATGACTATTAAAAGCAGCAAAACTAGTTTTCGCTTGGGCAAGGGTTTCCCAGTTACTTGAGCAACAATCTTTTTACCAAGCTGTATTGAAAGGCAGTAAGTGGTTATACATACAACTGGTTCCAATTTATTCCCATAGGTCAAAATTTTTATATAGAGTATTTTATATATGTAATTGCTTTTCCAAAATGTCTCTTCGTATTGTGGCATTTATACATACTTTTTTCCAGATACATGGCAAACACGTGTACTGTAGCCACAACCAATAATGTACTCAGATTTCATTAAAGAATAAAAACCAGTAGAATATAAACTGTTTGGACACTTTTCCAAAGTCAGTTACAGTTATCACATTAGCATTGGCAAGTACAGAACATTCAAAGATAAATTCAATTGACTAAGGCAATTTTAGAACCTATAGGAATTTAGGAACCAATTGCTCTCAACGATTAAGAAAATTGGGTTTTAATTTTAGAGGTGGGTCATTGGTAATGTTTTAGTCTTTATGGTGGTAGTTCTTCATAAAGCCTAGGAGACTCAATTTAATGCTATTTATAATAAAAGCTAGAGGAGACAATCTGTGTTTGCACTTACAGAAACTTGGGCAAGTCACTTCATATTGGACTCTCCATTCCACAACATGTAGAATAGAAATAATTCTATCTACCTAATTTCTTGAGAAAGGCAATATTGTTAAAAAGTCGGTGGTTTTGAAATAGATTTGAAATAGGATAAAAAATCTTCCACTAAAAACACAGATGTTGGGGCATCTGGGCAGCTCAGTTGGTTAAGTGTCCAACCTTGGCTTAGCTCAGGATCTCAGGGTTCAAAAGTTCCAACCCCACATAGGGCTCTCTGCTGTCAGCACAGAGACTGTGTGGGATCCTTGGTCCTTCTCTCTCTGCCCCTGACCCAGCTCACTCTCTCTCAAAAAACATAAAAAAACACAGATGTTACAGCCACCCTTTTTCTCCTAGGCAGAGTATAATTGTTATGTAATAAAAAAATCATAAAGATGAACTCAGATTCATTTTTATTTTGAGCTACTCTATTGGATGCAGAAGGTTTTTCTCCCGTACAGTTCCTCCTAACACAACTGATCATGCCTAGGAAATAGCATCATACATACGTACACTTTGAATATGAAGAAAATATAGTTGACTCCAGTTGTCTAAAGCAGAAGATTCCAAGACTTTCAAGAGGAGTCTTTCTCTAGCAGTATTCATTATTCCCCATTCCACAGGACAACTCCAGATCTCCAGTATAAAAGTGGAAGGAGGCAATAAAGAGAAAATGCAATGCCTATACTTCCTCTGAAAGGAGGCCACACTCCCCAATCTTTGCCCCTGAGGATAAAGAAAATGACTCCAGACTCAACCACCCAAGCTTTATATAGCCAAATGACTCTGGTGCAAGTAGCGTCCCAGCAACAACAACAAGCAATAAATTCTGTAGTATTTCCTTCTTGTGGGAATGGAAGGATTTGGGGAATTCTAGAAACTCACAAGGGTAGAGAACAATCAACATTCTGGGAGCTCTAGAGAGTGGTTTTCAGGACGGCCTCTCTTAACTTCTTACTGGAGTGTCTGAAGACATAAAAGCTAAAGTCATTATGATTAGGAACTTATAAGAGATATTTCAAAACTGTTTTTTAGGTGTATAATGGAAATATCTTCATGATTAATTATTGAAATGTTTTAAGTCAATGCTACTTCAAAATATATTAACATCTAGGACACATGCCATATACCTGCCAGACCATCTGTCATATAGCATGTTTTTTCTAGTCTAATTAACATGTACTTTTCAATTTTTTAGACAAATAGATCAGTTTTTTCATCGATGTCTCCCATTGTGTTTTTTCCCCTCAAGTTTACAATGTATTATAGTTTTGTTCTACCTTAGTACAGTTCGACTTCTATTATCAGTAAGGTAAGAATATTTTGCTTTTCCTTAGGTTTTGGCATTCAGAGATTTAACATGAATGCCTTTGACAACGGTCATAGAAAATTAACATGAAATAATTACCAAAATTCAATCTGCCATCGGAAGTCAGCAAAGTTTTTCTTTGTTTTTTTTTTTTAGGTTTTTGTTTGTTTTTATGTATCAAACTGTCAAAGAAACCACAAGCCTGGACTCAAAAAGCTCCAGCTGCTTTAGTTGTAACATAAACCATAGCCCCTCAGTTACCTTAGCATTC
The DNA here is from genome assembly GCF_003009895.1 of Hyaena hyaena. Taxonomy (NCBI): domain Eukaryota; kingdom Metazoa; phylum Chordata; class Mammalia; order Carnivora; family Hyaenidae; genus Hyaena; species Hyaena hyaena. The sequence continues at coordinate 59,042 of NW_024081981.1, read as the reverse complement.
CTAAAACCAGCTCCAACCCCCACCCCCACCCTCAAACAGCATCCTCCCAGAATCTTAGATGTGGCCATGAAGGGATGGGCAAGACTCGCCCAGAGAGCAGAATCAGGGTCCTTGGTGGCTGGACTGCCCAGAAAGAGGAATCCAAGAAGGTGATCAAGGACTCTCCTGCCAAGATAGAGGTCTCCACAATCCCTTCTCAGAAGATGTCCAAAATGGATATAAATCAGATTCCTCTTTTTTCCGTAGGAAGTTTAAGATTAGGGTTGCTGTATATTGGGTTGGGGATGAAGACAGTGTCCCTACAAGGTGGTCTACTTATAAACGAGAGGGGTAGGCTTGCTATGCAGGAAGAACAAAACAAGTGGATATTTGGCCAACAGAAGGGCAGCCTGTGGTCAAGACTGCTAGTGATGACTAACATACATTCACTCCTCTCCCTGGTCCTCTCATGGTCCCTCATTTCCCAGCCCTTTCCATCTAGCTCGAGTGAGGCATCAGCAGAATGTCAACAGTAGAGTATCACTTTGGGACTAAGGCAGTCAAGAGCCAGTATGCCTTCTTCTCATTATTACTGTGGTAACAAAGCATTTATGTAGCTCATGAATATTGGAGTAAGTTTAATACTCTTGTACAAACATTACTGTACCACCAGTATCTAACAGTGGATAGTATGTAATAAATACCTCCTTGGATAGCTTAAGTGTATTTTGTGAAAAACAGGAAGTACAAGCAAAACAGGAATAAAGCCTTCTATAACAAGGATGCAATATAACCCCATATGAAAACACAACTGACTTATCTTTTAACCTATGCACTATTTTTTCAAGTATGTTCAAATACTTCAACTCAAGCTGCTAAAAATTTTCCTGCATTTATGACTGATGTAAAGAAGTAATGTAATTATTTTGTACATATTAAAAGCTGCTTTAGCTCTTTCATCTGTATATGTATCGAGCATTTCTATGTTCTCCATTGGGTGCTACCATCATCATCCCTGAACTTAAAATCTACAGAGAAGATCAACAGCTACAGTTCACTGTATGATTCATAAGGAGTCGTCCAGTAGTGGAGCAAAGGCAGACCTGGTCAGCTTGGTCTAGAAAAAAATCAGGGAAAGGCTTAAAACTGATCTGAAGGATGAAGAGTTTAAGAGAAAGAGCATTCTAGACCAAGAGTAAATTTAAGTTCAACTCTTATACTATAAACCTATTCTAGAACCAAACACCTGTTTCTAGAATAATTATCTCTTCCTTGCCACCTATTCTGTCATTAGTTTCCTTGGTTAATGGTCACAGGATCATGCAGTCATTTAAGTAGGAGTCATCAAAATCATTTTGGTCTTCTAGGCTAACAGGCTAGCTTATAAGGCTGTTCAACTTCAATGACATTTGATAGCCATTAGTGAAGGGGGTTGTTATATGCACTGGGGGAAGTTTTGCAATTTCACGGTCCTCTGGCCACTAAATGCTAATAGCTTCCCCCATACCCCACCTCCCAATTCTAACAGCAAAAATGGTCTCCAAACATTACCAAGGATCACAAGAGGCAAAAATGCTCCCAGTTATCTCATCAAGATAAAGCTGCACAGCAAAGGAAATCAATCCATAAAACTAAAAGGCCACCAACGGAATGGGAGAAGATATTTGCAAATGACATATCAAAGAGTTAGTATTCAAAATTTATAAAGAACTTACCAAACTCAACATCCAAACAAATAACCCAGTGAAGAAATGGGCAGAAGACATGAATAAACATTTTTCCATAGACATCCAAATGGCTGACAGACACATGAAAAGATGCTCATTGGGGAAATACTAATCAAAACTACATTCAGATACCACATCACACCACTCAAAGTAGCAAAAATTAACAACTCAGGAAAATACAGATGTTGGCAAGAATCTGGAGAAATGGGATGACTCTTGCACTGTTGGCAGAAATGCAAACTGGTGCAGCCACTCAGGACAACCACATCAAGTGACTTTTTTCCCCTCCCATAACTGCAAGAGTAATCCTTTCAGTGACTCACTGCCTTCTCCGGTACCCTGCAGTGTTGCAAAAGGAGAGGCCCCTCTTAACACATCAAATCCACCCACCACCACAGCTCAAGCCTCAAACTCTCACAAGTCCACGCTTTAATGCGATGTCTGCCTTAGCCTCATCGCCCAATCCATCCTCCATTCCAGCTGCACAGAGCCATAAGCTGCTCTTGAATTTCCAGAGCCACATAGAATTAATCCCTCTCAAAGTCCAGTAGAGGACTTTTCCAGCACAGGTCTCCATGTTCTTACTCTTACTCCCTCCTCTAAGTTCACACAGCACGCTTCCTGCACTCTTCTCAACAGCAAACAGACCTTGGCTAAGGGTTTGCATGCCTGGTGGCAGTCTATGGTGACCCTGACCATGCTGAGCATAACTGACCAAGGACCCCAGCCATTGGGTTTTGAAATCCATCCTTCTTCACACCCCAGCCATCTCTCAAGTGCTAATCCCATTCAGTGAGTGTGGCAAAGGATACTGAGAGCATGCTCCTCCTTAAAAGACATGGGACTCCTCTCCCAGCCCAATTCATCTTGGGGCAAGCTTCACTGAACCTTGCTTAAACTCCCCAGAAGCCTTGGATGCTTTTACCCAACCTTCTCATCCTCCCTCTGTTTCAGAGTTCACCACTCTCTCATTTCCTCTAACACAGGCACTTGCCCTATATAAAAATGCTTAGACACACAATCCCATCTTGTCACTCACTTCTCAGAGAACCAAAACAAACACTGGAATGTTAACATAAGAGACAGAAGAAATTCTCCCTGATAGAATACGTAACAGAGTATTTGATTAACTAAGAGGTCCTTAGGAGTTATTCCAAATATATGTGTGTATATGTATATACATTCTAAATTATTTGGAATTTTGAATTATTCCAGATTATTCAATTATTGAGTTATTCCATATATATATGAATCCAGAATGGTATATGTAAGGATCCGAGCAAGGTTTGTGGTGGGCCAATAGACATTAGACAATTTTCCTAGAATACACAAAAACAAGTGAAGACCCAGATAGGAAATAACCACACAGAAACTGAACAAGCAACCACTAAAGCCACTCAATGATCAGGGCATTCATGCCTGACACGCTGCAGAATGGTTATGAGAAACTTCAAGTAAGTACACAGCGCCAGTACAACTTACTGTAGAACACCACTGTGGAAGCCAGATGCAGGGTCTGGTTTTAGGACATCTGGAAACAGTTTCTTTCAACCAAGAAGACTGCATTGCTTCAAATCCCACCAAGAAATAGTGAAGTTAATAGTCTACGCAGTCGGGTTAGTCCCTAAGGCCCTTGGGAAGAAGGGAACCCACTGGGTCATAGGACAGGACTAGTCGTCCCAGGAGCTGTTGGGAAAAGTCTCTGTAACTAATACGTGCCATCCTGAAAAGTATACACCAAAAATTCAGCTTAGTAAATACGGACCTCTGCTTTGGCAAGAGCCCTAACATCAGGAGATAGAGAAAAAGACCATAAAGCCGAGCTTAGAGTTGAAAATAAGGGTAATTAAGGCTCGACAACCATACATTCTGTGACAGTTCATCAATGGGCTAAATAAGTTTGATTAGCCATTATGTTACTTACTGGTAGTCTTATGATCCTGTTCCATTTTTGGATCTACTGTAGACTTCAAAAAATGAATACGTTTATATATGTTTGAAGGTGTTATAGTAATGAGAAATTAAACCAAAAAGTACAAGTGATATACACATGAAAAAGACTTCTAGCAGACCCTATGCCCCTCCTGATTCTCGGGCCCCAAACACTTAAAACTAAGGAGGGCCTGGGTGGCTCAGTTAGTTGAGCATCTGCCTCTCGATTTTGGCTCAGGTCATTTTCCCCAGAGTCATGGGATGATAGAGCCCAGAGTCGAGCTCTTTGCTCAACTCAGATCCTGGTTGGGATCCTCTTTCTGCCCCCTCTTGCTCGCATCCTCCCCCTCAAAAAAACAGACAAACCAACCCACCAAGTACTAGCCATGGCTCAGGGATTTAGTGAAAGATATAAATACCAAGACTTCTGAAGAATGGAAGAAAGTTAACCATATAGAAATTAAAGTTCTCCTGTTCAGGGTTAATTCAACACTAGCAGTCCACTAAATGGAATTCATGTTGAAGTGTCTTTTTTTTTTTTAAGTAGCTGCATATACAGAGATATTTTAGTTTTCATCTCCATCCTCATTAGTCACCATAGAAAGGGTAAATGCTACCACAAGTAGGAAGATGGAAAATGAACCATCTTATTTAACTAAATAAGATGTCAAAGGGGAACTTCGTGGATTCCAAGAAAAAAAGGGTAACTAGAGGCAAAAAAAAACACATGGAAAAATATACATATGCCGACTTCTCCACTGATGACGAAGATCCTAAGAGACAAAGGCATGTTAGTTTAAGGGGGCCGTTGAAAGAAGTGTTTCAGCAGGAAAGTGGGATTCGGGGAAGAAACCCTCTAAAAGGGATTCCCCCCCCCTCCTCCACACACCTTCCACAAAGTTAAAGGTGTGACAGAATTTGGCAAAGGGAAGAATTAAGTCTCCCTTGACTTTCAAATGCCATGGAGGATTTCAGACCCTTAGAGGAGTCTGGAAGGTTACCAGCAGCAGCAGCAGCATCAGACCACCTTGCATGGGGCAGATACAACAGCAGAAGCAAGGTGAGTGGGCCACACAATGCAGCCACTAGACATGGAACAAGGGCCACAGCCACAGCCCACAGGGACATGTAGCAGCAGGGAGAGCCCAGGAGCCTCAATTGAGCAGAGGCGGCCACAAGTCCTCAGGTCTAGAATTAAGGTGGTGGTACAACAGGCAAAACAACTTAGTTGCAAAGGACATCAGAGGAACTAAAGGGCCATCTCTCCACCTTCCTCCCAAACAATGATCTCAGAATAAACACTTTAAGGCCCTGTGTGGGGTCAGTTTCTGTCAATAGTCCATGTATCTTTGAATCTAGCAATGTAGGAAACAATACACATTAGTAATAAAGTGAGGAAACCAGATACTCCTTTCAAGATATTCAAGGAAAGTATTTAGGTACAACATTCATTTATAAATAAATGTCAACTTAAAGCCACAGAAGAAAGTAGAAGAACTTTGCTAAGTTTTAAGATTGAATCTAACAATCCTTCAGTAAACTTCAGCCTCAGTGGGTAATGGACTGTCAGGTCAAAGCTAGATCACAATCACATAACAAAGTCAAAGACCAGTCAGGAAGCAGGAAGGAACAGGGCCAGAAGATTAGTATTAATAACTTCACAGGCATTGTTTCAAGGTTGATCTGCAAACAATTCAACTGGTCCAGGTTGTGGGTGTCACAATTTTATCCAGGTCTAAAGACTAATCTGAGACCACAAAGAATTGGATATAGTGACAAATAGACTGTAGAACCTACCAGGAGTTCAGCTAGTTGAGGACACCATTACTCTAAAGGAAGTTAATGATTGAGTCAGGGTAGAAAGATATACAGTCATAAGTATATAGCTAATAGTGGCTCTAGTGGAAATATTAAAAAAAAAAAGATCAAACAAATGCCACTCTTCTTATTAGGAATTTGGACTTTTACTTGGTCATGATCACTTACTGAAAGATTCTTAGCTGGTATTTGCTGTATTACCGGAAGTCTTCTTCCTACCATGACTGATGTCCTCAATGCAGCCTTACAAAATTAACACACTCACATTATGTATAAAGTTTTTAAAAAGTTAAAGTTTGAGAAGGTCAATAAATCTTTCAAAAGCAAAGTATATATACTTAAGTCAGAACTTAGACAACAATATCCAAATTGGCATAGTAACAGGCGAGGAGAACTCTAGTCAAGACCTAAAAACAGTTCCAACTGTTCCTTGATTTCAAAAAGGGGAAACTGAATAATTTGAACTACACCAGCATTGTGAATCAACAGGAGCAGAAACATCACTCCTAATAATGCTTCCCATCTGGAATGTTTTTCCATGCCATGAAATACTAAATCAAGAAAACATTAACCATGACAAATTGTGGTAGTAAATCTAGAATTTTCCAGACCAGTTACACATTCTGAAAGTTCTAGGAATATTTTTCTTTCCTTTGATATATAGGTGGCTGTGTAAAGATTAACATGTTTCTGCCATTCTGATGTTGCAAGCTTTCTATTACGTTTATATACAGCAGAAAAGGAAATTGTTCAAGACATTCCATGTAAATATAGCTCGAAGTAGCATAAAAAAAAAGGAGACCTTCCAAGATTTACTTAGTAATGACCAATACTCACACCCAGGAAAATGTCTTACATCAATTAACCTGAGAGGAAGCATTACATTTGAATGCTAGAATCTGGTAACCAAATTCCTAGAGATCTATTCTTGAACTTGTCTTTTACTAGAAGAGTTAGTGACATATGTTTGTTTTAACAGTATTAACTATTGAAACCTGGGGTTTCAAAAACTTGGAATGGGAAAGTGGTAGACGTTATTTTCACTAACCGCTGATATTTAACACCGGCTTTCATTTTGATCATAGGCAGAACAGACATTGTGACTTTGTTACCAGTAGAAGGATACCTTTGTATCAGTTATGTAAGCTATCAGGTTTACACCTACTACCACTAGTTAATAGACCCCTCCCCAAGAAGATGGCTGGGTTGATGAAGTATTTAGTGTGTTGATGAAGTGTACAATATGAAACCTCAAGTTGTGTTTGTAACATTTTGATTACCGTTAGTATTTAAAAAGGAAGCCAATGAACATTTACACATTTAAAGTTATGCTGAGAAAAGGTCTTGGGTTTCCCCACATTGCTGAAGAAGTTCATGGCTGGGGGTGGGGGATTGCTTAGAGTCACCTCTGCCTTCAAGGGAGAGGAACAAAACACAAAGAACCCACTCTTTATTTCCTCTCTCCACAATAAAGTGTTTTCCTTTACACTAGAATCTTTTACTCCTGTCACTCAATCATTCCTCATTTACTGGCACCAGGTCTTCGGAGATACCCTGTCAAATGCAGTAGAATTTAAACGCGGGCCAATTAAGTCTCTATGGCCATCCCCAAAATATCGAAAAAAGCCAACTTTTCTTCTGAGACCTCCTCGTTTTACATATATTCATTTTCATTTCTTTCTAAATTCAAGGAGATTTAAGTTCAGGGGAGTTGGCTTCAATAAGTGGTCCGGATTTGGGGTGTCTGAGAGAAATCACCTGCCCTGTTGGAAAAGACATTTCACATGTGGCTCAGGCCTCATAAGGCCACTCCCTGACTCACTAGCTTAGGATCTGGTTTCAGGAGTCTCCCACCTTTGCAGAAAGGGTTAGTTTTGCTCACGAGGTCGAGACCACAGATCTTCCAAACCCGTCTCCCCATTGGAGGAAGGGGCGGCCTCAGTTTGGGTTCATCTAGGTGTTCATCCCTCAGATAACCCTCTCTGACCTCTCCGGTCACCATCAACTCGGAAAAACCCCATGATGAGCCTAACATAGCCCTTAACTAGGTCCCAAGAAAAATACCAAGGGGCCAGAGGGCACTTACCAGGCCTCCACAGAGGCTGAAGACGGCCATGTGATCCGCCCGAGCATTGACCTGGCCTCGATAGAAGCAGTGGCGGAGATCTGGGGACACCACGCTGCGTTCCTCTGGCCCGCGCGCGGGGGCTCCCAGGTGCACCTCGGTGTAGCCGGCGGCCAGGAAGGCCGCGTCCGCGCTCAGGTTCAGCTGGAAGAGCTGCCCGTAGGCGCTGATTCTGTAGTGGGTCCTGAGTGGCGTGGGCTCTGGTGCCTCCGAGCTCCGCTTCCTCCGGCTGAAGTGGTGGCTCTGAGGGAACACTTCGCCAAACTCATTGACCCGCGCGGGGGTCACCACTTCGTAGGAGGCCAGTGTCCTTACCAGGGCTTCTACAACCACAGAAATATGGCCCCTGAGCCCCCGGGCGTTTCCAACGTCCCACCCCCAAACTTCAACCGTACGTCCCAAGTCCAGATACACCCGGGGGCACGACCAATGCACACATCCTGACGAGCGCGCGCGCACACACGAACACACACGTGCTCCGCTTTCCCACACCCCCGACTCTCTCCAGCCCTCCCAAGCAAAGACCCTGACACTCCCGGGCCTGAACAACTCACCCCCTTCTCCCATCCCGCTTGGCTTCTCAACCGCCCACTGGTGCCCTCCGGGCGCGCGCGCCTCTCTGCCCGCAAGAGCCCCCACCGCGTGGTCCCGGGAGGGACACCGGTCCCTGGCGCGCACAATTCCTCGAAACCCGGGGCAGCCGCAGCCTCTGGGGATGCTTGGGGCTGGCTGATCCGGGAGTCCCGCGAGCCCCTTGCACGACCCGGATCCTCACAGCGGGGCTGAGCCACCCGCACTCCCCTCGCCCCCACCTCGCTGCTGCAGGCGTCCCGCGGTGACCTTACCTTGCCTGGGGTGGAAGTGAATTTCCCAAGATCTGGTGATGAACAGCGAGAGCTGATAGAGCAGCCCCGTCAGCCACTTGGCCACCCGCATGGTTCCACCCGGGGGATCCCAACCGGGGAGGCCAACCCGAGCCGCCGGCCGCCCAACCCGGCTTCCCCGCGCTCCGCAACCTCTCCTCCCGCTCGCCCGCCGCGCTCTGCGCCGGCCGCCGCGGCGCCTTCAGCAGCCTCCGGAGCAGCAGTCCCGGCCCCGGGCCGGACCGTCTCGCCACACCGCCAGCCTCCGCTCCCTGAGCCGCTGCTTCATCGCACTGCAGCCCCACAGCTCCCGGCTCGCTCTCGGCAGCCTCGCTCCGCTTCCTGCGCCCGCGCTGCCCCCAGACGCCTTCTCCCGAGGTCCAGATCCACGCGAGGAAGCGACCCAACCTAGCAGGAATGGTGCCAATATAGCCACCCCGGGCCGGGCGACCGCGGGGGAGAGCCCGCCTCCAGGGGCAGCGCGGGGCCAATCAGCAGGAGGCGCGGCCCGTGCTCAGCCTCCCGCGTGCAGCCCGCCCCCAACTCCCAGCCGCGGCCGGAGTGCGGTGCCCCGGGGCTCCAGCGCGGGGCGAGCTACGTGGTGTGGACCCGAGGGCCCGCTAGACTTCATCCCGAGACCGGTAACGCCCAACACCGACGCAAGCTGTGCGGCCGGGGTCCAGATCGGTGATAGGTGTGTGAGGTTTTTTAGTTCTGACCATGGAATGAAAAGCATCAGTTGGAATAAATAACAGTTTCTGTTATTTATGTTTCTCGGTAATTTTAGGCTTCTCAAGCAAGACAAAGTAAGCTACAGCGGGAAGTTCCTGAAGGCGAGGGGTTCCTCCAATGAAGCTTAATGACCATGGCAAGGGCCCCTGTGTGGTCTGGGAATTTAAGAGCCTTGTAGGTGCAAAGGAGAAGGCGGGGTTGCAATCAGCAAGTACTTCTGGGTGTGAATTAATGGGAGTTGTCTAAAGAAATCCGAAATGAACTTCTCAGTCTCCACAGTTCCAGTAGTTATGATTTCTTCCTTTTAATATTCGTTTCTGTAATTGAGTTTGTATAAAGGACCCCTCACGTTATAGAAACATCAAGCTCCACAAAACTTGCATCTGCCCCTGCCATTGTAGCTGCCTGTCATTTTATGAGACTTTCTGCTGGTAGTTTCACAGTATTAATATGCCTTCCTTTTATGATAGCCACATGACCCCATATATCCTTACATATCTTCCTCAACCATTACTGTAGCACCGGATCCAGTTGCGTCACCTGGTATCTGTTAAAGTCTATAACCCTTAGTAGCAGCAGAAAGCAATTGTCATTTCAGAACTACTCTCTCATTTCTCAAATCCACCTGTTTGATTTGCAGGTTCTATATTGCTTCTCGTTGTAACCAGTATGCAAAAAAAGAGGAAGAAGTCATCAGATTGTCTTGAAATCCAACCAAGGGGGAGAAAGAATGGAGGAGAAAAAGTGAAGGCGTATATGGGTTCATCTTCCCAAACACAAAGGAATGTCCTCTCCGTTTAGTTCCTGGCCTCCCTTCCTCCTCTGAGCTCTCAACAATAAAAATTCTGTTGACTTTGAATTGACCTTTGATGGCATGCCTCCTTACTTTTATATCATACACTTGGTCCATCTGTTGTTGACCACTAACGTGAACCAATCTTGTTTGAGGAAGGAGAGCTTAATTTTACTTGTACCAAGGAAAAGATCCAGCTGGGTGATGGTAATTCTTCCACAATCAATCCCTTTTTTTTTGTACCCCTTCCTCCCAAGTGTCTTTTCATTCGTCACAGAGTTACAGACATCTCATTCTTTTCTCCTTAAGTTAAGCATATTGTTACTCTAAACAAAACAGATTTTACTCACACCTGTCTATTTAGCGGTTACCTTCAGTACATTGTAATTTAGAGTCATTTTAATTACATTGCAGTTCTAAATGTATCTTTACATCAGGAGCCATGCCTTCCCTCATAAAAATAACAGAAAATAGAACTTCACCTGTTTCGTTGGCTATCTGCTTAATGAAGGCAAAATTAATATTTCATTTCCATTACCAAATGTTTGTCACTCAAAGTAGTTTTCTCAATGGAGTTCGTGATTTTCAGCCTGTTCTAATGTTTTGGAAATGCTATTTTAAGAATAGAACTATTTTTTATTAAAGAAATGGGAAGTTGTTTGGGATGTGTATTCTATGTTGTTACAATCTTTACCATATTCAGTAAAGAGCATTATTTCCCACATCTTACAGAAGATAAATGTTACATTTCCATACAGTATTGATGTAACTAAGCTGAGTTTCCTTAAATCCTTTCTGGCTTCATGCCTTTTCATTATATTAGGCTTAACTGTTACGATATTCACATTGTCTCTCTTCCTTTCTCTGTCTCTGCCAATGAAAATGCCATGAGTAAACTAATCTCTGCCATTTCAAACAATTTCCTCACATTGGTAATTATAGCTACCACTTAGGGAATTGCTTTGACATACAGGCACTATACAAGAGACTCTGGAAAAATTACCTCATTTAATTTACACATTCTCCCCATGGAACTCAGAACTTACCCGGATCACATATCAACTTAGACTCAAATATCTTTGGTTTCAAATTCCATACTTTTTATAAGAAAATTGTACTCTTTATATCAGCTCAGATCTGATGTAGTATAGTTGTAACCAGCAACAGCTCAGAAAATGAAAGCCATACTTATATTACATGTAATTGTGTTTGATTCATAGTTTTGACAATCATCATTATAAATATCAGCTATGTTATGAGGTTGGCACAGTGTAGAGAAAATATTTTCAATATTTCAAAGCAGAAATAGGCTCCCTATACTCAAGATAGACTTTGTTTTTATCATTCTAATTCTACCATAACCAGCTGTTTAGAGTTCAACAATTTACCTGAACTCTATAAGCCAATTGCATTGGACAGAATGTGCTCAATGCATGTTCATGTGGATTATGATTTTTATTACAATATAATATGAGACTGATGTTCATACCAAAAGGAACAACTGTTTGAATAGAGACTGCTTTTCTAGTATTAGTGGGTAGGAAGTAGGGTGATCAATCTTTACTATGTCCCTGAGACTGGGGAGGTTCCTGAGATGCAAGACTGTCAGTGCTAAAACTTGGGAAGTCCTGGGCAAACTAGGATGAAATGGTTACGTAAGTTCAAGGTTTCCGAACTTAGGCTGTATTAAGTTTGGGGGCTAGGTGAGTCTTTGTTATAGCAGGAGGGGAGCAGCCCTGTTTGATATAGAGCCAGAATCCCTGGCCTCTACTCACTCAGTGACAGTAGTACCCCACCCCTGTTGTGACAACCCAAAATATTTCCAGACATTGTCAAATGTCCCCGGGAGCAAAACTGGCCTCAGTTGAGAACCACTGACCTAATAGGGGGATAAAATTGGAAAATAATAAATGCAAATAAGTGGGTTTGCCAGGAGATCCCATAGATGCTGCTCTATTCTTAATTACAAATGGCCAGTTCTAAGTAGAAACATTATATTGTAGCAGTTGTGGGAAATTATCCATCATTCTAATTAAAACAGTACAAGCTATGGTCATTGTGTTAATGTTTAAAGCACTGTTATTTCCAAGTGTGCAGAGAATCGAGCTCCTCTGCTCAAGCGATTATTACACTCTGTTGAGATTGTAAGGGTCATGTGAAGAGGGACTATCGACAGGCTCTTTGAGGCAGTAACTCCAGCAAACATATGTTGTGTCCTCCTGGAGTAGAGAAAAAGTAAATATTCATTGTATAAATAAGTACCAATATTAAAATTTATATAACCTAGAAGAACAGACAAATTACCAGCCAATCTTACCATTTGCTTTTAATTAGGATATTTATACCATTTAAATTTAATATAATAATAATATATTTATATTCAAGTCTGTCATCTTGTTTTCTATTTATCCTATTCCTTTTTCTCCTGCCTTCTTTTGGATTAACTAAACGGATTAACTATCATCCTATTCAATCTGTGTTAGCTATAACTCTTTCCTTATTTAAGCGGTACTTGGATTTATAGCCTACATCTTTATTTTATCTCTGACTAGCTTCAAGTATAGTATGCAAATTCAATTTCATCCCTCCCAACCTTTGTGCTTTTGCTGCCATCATATATTCAACTTTTGCATATGTTACAAATCCCACTTTGCATTCATGCCATTTTTATTGAAACAGCTCTTTCATCTGGTATCATTTTTGTTCTGCCTGAAAGGCTTTCTTTTAACATTTCTGGTAGCACATGCTCTACTTGTCATGAGTTTTTTTCCCTCAAGTTTATTTTTGAAGCCTATTTTTTCCCAGATATAGAATTCTAGGTTGGTAGGGTTCCCTCCCCAACCCTTTTATTTCTTGAAAGCTGCTGATCAACTGTCTTCTTGCATTTTTTATAACAAAAAAATCAGTCCTTATCCTCCATACGTCAGGCATCTTTTTGTTGTAGATGCTTTTAAGATTTTCTTCTCTATTACCAGTTTTGTTCAATTTATTTACAATGTACCTTGATGTAATTTTTTTTTCATGTTTCTTATGCTTGGAGTCCATTGAGTTTTGGGACACTATGAGTTTATTATTTTCATCAAATTTGTAAAATTTGGGATTGTTATTTTGTCAAATATAGTTTTTTGTTCCCTCTCTTCTCCTTCAAGGACTCCAGTCATGCATATCTGAGACTGCACAGTGTCCCACAACTCTCTGAAGCTCTAATTCTCCTCTTCCCTTCTGTGTTTCAAATGGATAATTTTTATGGCTGTCTTCAAATTCACTAATATTTCCTTCTGCAAGGTCTAATTTGCAATTAATCGTATTAACTGTCATTTTTACCTCTAAAACTTTAGTTTGGGGCTTTGTTCGTGTCTTACATGCCTCAACTTAACTTTTTGAGCATATAGAATGCAGTTATAATCATTCTTTTGATGTCTATTCTAAAATATGGGTCAGTTCTTGGTCAATTTTGATTAATTGATTTTCCCCCCTCAGTATTGGTCATATTCTCCTACTTCTTTAAAGCCTGATAATGTTAGACTGGATGATTTTTACCTTTGTGGGTACTGGATATATTTGTGTTCCTACAAATCTTCTTGAATTTTGTTCTGAGGTGCAGTTAGGTTTCCTGGAAATAGATCTTTTCAGATCTTTCTTTTAAAATTTATTAAACAAGAATGAAACAATGGTCAGTCTAAGCATAATTCTTTGCCATACTAAAACAAGACCATTCTACATAGAATGTATGCACCTTACCTAATGCTCATGATCTGAGAGATTTTCCAGTCTGATTCGTGAGAACAGGCACTACTCCCATCCCTGAAAGAGCCAAGGGCAATGTTATTTCTAATTCTTTTGGGTGGTTCTTTCCCTATTTTTTTCACATGTATGTGCACTAATTTTAAGACTGACTTCTTTCATACTGTTTGAGTATAGTGAGAAAATCAACTTAAAATGTGAATATTGGTGCACATATCGGGAAGGTTCACCATCTCTTCCTGGAAATTTCTTTTCAAAGAAGAGAATGATAACTCTTTGATCATATACCAATGACCATAAACAAGTAAGATGGAAGCCATGTGAAGGAAGTAAAGAAAATATTCAGAAAGGAGCAAGAAAGCTCAGCAGGGACACATGTCAAGTAACACGGTGGGGGGGGGGGGCGAGGGTGGCAGGGAGAGAATAACCTAACTTTCTGAATATGAGTGGCAACCCTGTTTTGTAAAAGCTATAGTCCTTGTGTGGAATATTGAAGATTGTGTCCATGAGCAAGTCCATGTCTTGTCCAGAGAAACAGAGGAAGTGGGCTGTGCAAATAATAACAAGTAGGAGCCAGAGTATAGGAAGCAGTCCGTCTCTGTGAGGGTGGAGCAGAGAGCACTGGAAGGCTACTCTGTACCTCTGAGCCCAACAAATTGCTGGTCCAGGGGAAAAAAGTTAATTCAAGGATGAAGGTTTTTTTTTAAAGAGATTAAAAACAATAAATTCAGTATACTCTAAGAAAGAAATTGGGAAAGAGTATCAGAATTTACCTACAGATGAAGAAAACACACCAGAAGAACCTTGCCATGGAGCATATAAAAAGTGTGACCAAACATGTTGTTATGGATTATTAAAGAAATGAAGAGATTACTTTTGAAGTCAGATCTAAATCAGAAGTTTAGAAACTCAGAGAAGACATAGAAAGACAACAGGAAGAAATAAAGTGTGATTTAGCAGAATTCAGAAAAGACATAGAGGAGGAAAAGCATCTTAACAAAACTGAAAAGAAAATAGAAAGCAGGAAAGAAAATAGAAAGTGTAGGGGCAGGGAGGGGGGATGGAATATGGGAAAAAATGGAGAAAACTGACCGCTGAAATGGAAATAAAGAGAGGAAAGAGAGGAAGGAAGGAAGGAAGGAAGGAAGGAAGGAAGGAAGGAAGGAAGGAAGGAAGGAAGAAGGGAAGAAGGGAAGAAGGATTTAGGAGAAAAAAAATAAGTAGAAAAGATATGCATTAGAGATACACATACACATATTTAGAGTAGCCTCTGAAGAAAAAAGAAACAGACAAATAAACAGAAGCTATTTTAAAGCTATAATTCAAGAGTGCCTCTGTTGAAATAAAACCTTAATCTATGTATTGGAAAGACACGGGTACAAATTATTGACCAAGAATGATCAACATCAAGATATTTCCCAGTAAAGCTATTGTGCTTTAACATAAAGTTTTTGTTTTGTTTCTGTTTTTGTTTTTTCCCCAGTCATGCAAAATAAGTATTATTTATGGGGATAAAATTAGTAGAGTTATATTCATATTTCTCCACTGCACCATTCAACATCAGAAGATAGTGGAGGAAATTACTAATAGACATATTCAAGGAAAGAAAACGTGAGGCAAGGATTGTATCCAGCCAAGCTGTCCTTTAAATACATATGATAGACAAACAGTTTTGAATACGCAAGAACTCAGAATATTTTTCTGGTGACCAAAATGCAGTTAACCAAGAATGGGTAAATGTTGGTAAAATGAATTATGTTGAACTTGAATAATTTTAACCTAGAACTAAGACTGACATAAATGTTGAATAATGGAAGGGAATGCAAATATCGTGAGTAAAGTGAAAAACAAAGACATAACCATCAACAGATGAATGGATCAAGAAGATGTGGTTTATCTATACCATGGAATACTACAGGGCAATGAGAAACCATGAAATCTGGCCATGTGTAGCAACATGGATGGACCTTGAGGGTGTTATGCTGAGCGAAATAAGTCAGGCAGAGAAGGACAAATATCATATGTTTGCACGTATAGGAGGATTAGGAGGAACTTGACAGAGGAACAAGGGGGAGACGAAGGGGGGAAATGGTGGGGGAAAGGGAGAGAGGCAAACCATGAGAGACTCGTGAATGCTGAGAAAAA